>NC_056729.1:926807638-926888242 GCF_019279795.1 Protopterus annectens
AATATGCATATGATTGCATATCTGGCCATTTGATGACCATATTAGAAGAGCTTGTGGGTGTCCCTTTCTTTACAGATCATACTGATAGCTTTGGAGAATGCTTCTCATAATGTTGCACAGTGATAACCACTTGCTTAGGTGCCTCCTCTACTTGAACTAGATAATCTGCCCCTAGGTGTAGCACTTAAAACTCATGTCTGTAGCCTACCCTGCTTTTCAGCTGCAGAGAAGTGGCCACTGGAAATTGCCTAAGGCAAGATACCACCATCCGTTGAAGTCCTGCAGGAATAATGCTGCAAGAGGTGAAACCCTTTTTTAATTGGCTCCATGATGTCTGTATTGGAGGCCATCTCAAGAGGTCCACCTTAAGCCTTGTGCAGCCCCACAGGCTTGTCTCCAGATTTTCTCCCATCCTCGTGGCGTATGGTGCTGTCTTTGGCCTCCCTTCTTTACACATTGGGCTGGCACAGGTGGCTTTATACCATATGTTAATCCTGCTCCTTAAGTATGCATGTGTTGATGTATGTTATTTGTTTTGAATAAAATTGCATAGATGGTCTAAAGGACTCCATACTGCAGGCCTTGCCATCATCCTTTAAGCACTGCTGTTAGTTCCAGCTTGAGGATTCTCTGCAGAAGGTCATGTCTAAAAAGGATACCTTTGAGGTGCATTAGCACTTCCATTCAATGGCACACCACCTACTTATCCACCCTGTAAACCCACTGCTGTGTACCCCTCCCCATCTGTGTATGTGGTGTACCCTGCATGCTGCTTTAACACTGCTTTAACCTTTTGATGTGACATTTAGTTTTCCTGTATGGTATTAGACTTCCTTGTGCTCTCTAAACAGTACATCACCATGACCGTGCACATGAGCTGCAGCCTCTGTTGGTGAGACCTGACACTGTACAGCAGTGCTACCATTTTATGAGCTGTAGTTCAGAGTTTGAATCTTTGTGGTCTCTCCTGTATGTGGTATGGTATGGCTGATGTTTACCTTGCTGATTGGTGGCATTTTCTTAGTACAGGGGGACTCCTGCTCTTTTCAGTGAGGTTATTTGCTGACCCGAACTTTGCCATAGTATGTTTACATGACTGTTGGTCTCTACTGGCTATTTACATCAGTTGTATTTCTGGTTGATGTGGAATATTGTGCCTTTCTCGGTGCCTTTCACAAGCTCCTGTGTCCTCTACCACTTTAGTATATTATTTTGTTATGTATGTTTGAAATTGTACTGGTGTTTCTATGCCAAGGCCCATCAATGTTTTTCTACTACTATTGACTTGCAGTACTTTCTGCCATCTTACATTGATGGGACTGTCATGAATCTGCTGCTGGCTTGCCAGACCTTCTGCCTTACATTGTTTTGGGACTGTTGTGGATGCTTCCTACTACTGTGCACTTCATACTACAGCATTTATTTATATACGTGTATGAGGCTGCTTCCCAAAGTAAGAATTTTCAAGGATTTTGGTTGCTGTCAACAAATATTCTCTGAAGTGTATTTTTTGGCAGCTTTGCTTTTGATTTTTGCTTTTCCTAAAGTCTTGTCCTGTTTTTTGTCAAGTTGTTACCCTGTGCATAATTCAATTATTTGTGATTCGTAAGAACAAGATAGATGTTTTCTCAGTTAACTACTTGCAGTTTGAAGTTTACAACTAGAACATGTATGTGTGCAAATGTATGTATGTGTAAATATATATTCTGCCAACCATCCAACAATCAAGCCACCACCATTGCCACTGTTACTGATCTCTTCGCCCTTTATAGGGTGAGGGTATGGCCATGATGTGGCCTTCATTAAGGCCCTGCAATTCCTTTGTTTATGTCTGCTAGGTTCCAAGGCTTTGTGCATGCAATAGTGCTGTGTGAAATCACCTGCTTCAGTCAGCATCCTCATTGCCACCTCCCATAGGCAAACAGCTCTGTCCATCTCTGGTTTCCACTGGGGATTGTAGACAGAATACAGATCCCAGGATACATGCTTCTTCAAGCTACCTCCTTGGGAAAAGTGAACAGGATCAAAGTTTCACCTGAACACTATTCAAAATCTTCAGCTAACTGTTCCAGCATCTAGGACTTGTGGGTCAGGACTTCATCCCTGTTTGCCCCAGAGTCCTGTCAGGAAACATGTTTAATAAGTAGCATGTGAATTTATTAATTTGTGTGAAAGTGTTATTTTGTTGAGGTGTCCATCTTCTCAGGTGGATATAATTGGGGTGTAACAGTTATGTGTAGCCTTCCATACAGTATAAATAACATCAGTTTTGACAGAGTAAACAGTTGTTTTATGAACTGGTTTTGAAAAATTCAGGGCTGGACTGATAGCCTGATTTTGGTATGCCTACCACCTGTTTAAGGGAGAAATCTGTTTAAGGTCTTTGGGGCAGATGGAGGCTTGGAAGGCTAGTTATTTGACAGTAACAAGGGATTTCATGTTGACCATAGAACCACAGCAACAGTGTACCATAAGCTGTTGCTTTTTCTGTCACTGAAGAGGCTTCAGACACACTTCTAGCTAGTTAATGGATTAAACATGAAGCCCCATAATGCCAAACATATTCCAAGTTCCCCAAAGATTGGATAATACTAGCCAAACTGGACTGTATATTTCAGTCTGATTTTTTTAAATTTTGATTGAGACATAATGGGATGCAGGTAGCGTTCACCCTCCTGCCACACCACAAGCTACCAATTTTTTTTTTATATATATATATAGATGTTAGGCTTGCATGGCACCTTAACCTCTGCCACACGAGGAAGAAAAGAGTTTGTGGAGTGTGTGAAATGGCAGTCTAAGGAATTCTTTGAATTTAATGAAGGCTCAATTTCATTACATTCTGTAGGATTCTTTAAACACAGGGTAGTAAGGGAGTTTGATCTGGTGGTTGCCTAAGAAGAACAGGAGGCTGAATTAAGTAGATATGAGCAAGGACTGTTTCTAGGAAAAGAATGTAACTGTGCTGACTTAGCTGCTTTTGGACAAGTGTATGCTGGGTGCAGCATGCATGGGAGATCTACTTGGTAAAATGGGCATCTGACAAGAAGTAAAATGAGCTGACGTGTGACAAAACTTTGTATTCTGTTTGCGTAGGAATACAGTGTGCATATGACAAGGACGTTGGACACTTGTCTATAAAAAGGAGCTGATAGTTCCTTGTTTTTAATAGGTGCTTCACCACTGCATATGATATATACAGGTAGTATTTATATATATATATATATATATATATATATATATATATATATATATATATATATATATATATATATATATATATATATATGTTTATTTATAGTTTTGAAACAGTACAAAAACTAGTAGAATGAGATCACTAAGTAGACTGTGGTTTAATTATAGTATGCATTGCATTGTCTATGAAAAGGAGCTTAGTCCCTTATTTTTAATAGTTGCTTCACCACTGCATACTATCTTCTTCTTCTTTTTGTTTTAGATATACACACACACACACACACACACACACACACACACACACACACACACACACACACAGTTATTATATACATATTGTATATAGTTTTGAAGTAGTACAAAAACTAGTAGAATGAGCTCAGTAGTAGACTGGTTTAATTATGTAGTATACATTGCTTTACTTTCTTGCTTGTAGCTGAGAGTACAATGTACCATCAAGAAAGTACTTTTCATCATTATGTTAGTTTGCTTTATGAATAATAAAATGTCTGGTTTTATTTCTTTAATAGCATGCAACAAGTTTTCATTTTTCTTTCACTTTTCATGTGTTAGGCTAGTTTTTGTTTCAGTTGCCATCATCTGATGCTTGCGTGTATATCTGAAATAGCCTTTGAAAACCCATATTGTATCAAATTGGTATTTAGTTTGTATGGTGTAAATTGTGTCACTGCTGTGAATTGTAATATGTATAGTTTCATAATGTGTCAGTGGTTTTAGATGGATATTGATTTTATATAATTTAAAGTTTCTGGAACTTTTCTCCACAGGACTCTGTTGGTGTTGGTCTTCCTTTATACAAACTGATCTTTAATTGTTCTTTATTTTTCATTATTTCACCATGTTTCACATGTTAAGTATCAACTCCTATAATTTACTGCTTTTCATTTACCTTTACACTCTTTGTACGTAATTAATTGCCGTACTCATTCATAAACATTTTCCTTCTAGGTGTTAATTTTTAATTTCAATGTTTTAACTTGCTTCTGTAGTAACATATGGGTTCGCCTCAGGCCAGCCCTTCGGTCGTCCCGGATTCCAAAGTCTGGGTCTGGCCTCGCTGATGTCTTCATTTCACCCGACGCTATGCTGCTGCTTGTATAAAGTATAAAGGCATCAGCCGACGCCATTTTCCTCGGTCTTTGCCGCGGTGCCCGCTAGAAAGTGTTCGCAAGTGCCGGTGGGTCAGATCCAGAGATTTCTACCACCAAGACTTCTAAAGCTAAAAGTACTCTGCTGGACACTTTTCTTGCCTCAGCCGATGTCAGAAAAAGTAAAAAACAAATATTACTTCACTGCCAAGGATTTACTCTTACTGCCTTCCTGCTTAGGCCCCAGACCACTAATGACTAGCCTTCAAGCTCCGCAACTCTTCAACCTAATTTTAATGCTTAGACGCCGGTCGGATTTGCAGAGGGCGTTTTTTGGTCCCGCTTTGCTTAACAAAATGCCAGAGACCTCGACTACACAAATAGCTAAAAAGCGCAAGGTGAAGGACCGACCAGCGTCCGCAGTTTCGCTGAAACCGCTGTTAGGGCTAACAGCGAACAGGTCTCGGGTTTCGCTGGAAACCGAAGTCCTCGGTTCTTCCTTCCGCTGAAAGCATGCCTCCCCAGCCGCAGGCCTCAGGCAATGGTTGAATCTGCTACTGATATTACTACAGACAAGCAGGCCCAGGATTTGTCGATACTATTCCTTTAGACATATCTACTACCCCACGCAGGGCCAAGCAGGACTCCTGCTTCTAGTGTCCATCAGTTGCTTGCCAGGCTAAAGCAAGCAGCTAAGCTTCTAAGGCCTTACCTAAAACTACCCCACATAGGCCTACCTCCTGTTCACAAATACAAGAGGCCTAGGACTGAACCCCCGGATCCCGCCTCTACAGACTATTCCTCGAGGACTCGACATTACTGACCAGCATGTCTGACACACCGCATGGCATCTACCCAGGATCCTACATCCAAACTTGAAAACACTGCAGCTAGCTGCTTGTCCATTAAGATTCATGCCTCAGCAATTTCAGAAGAATACAACTTGAATCCTCCTGTTTGCAGCAACAGCAGAATTACAATTTTTACCTACATTCTTCCCACAGAACTAAGACCAGCAGAAAGTTTATATTGTTTGCTCCACTGTTTGGAATTATTTCTCACCTCAAATTGAGTTGTGTAGGTTATTTTTATAAATAAGAAAAATGAAAATATCTCTGAATTTACTATCTTCAGACCACCTTTATTACTGCAGCTCTAAATAAAATTAGATTTTACTAACACTGGGCACGTGTTACTGAGTTTTTTTTATTTGTTTGAGTGCTTTCTCATCTTTTCATGACATAGAGTGGCTTAATCACCCATTATTCCTCACACTGGTGCAATTTAATTTACATCTCAGCATACCATTAACATTTGAGACTTAACTTCTTACTCTGCTGGTGATGATTATTTAATTGGCAGAATACCCTAATACTTTTCATCTCCAGTATTCTTTAAGCCTGCTTCCTAATTTGTATGCTTGCTAAGGGTCATACATTGGACAGTTCAGTGACTCAGCAGTATGATGTCTGTCTCACAATTAGAGGGTTGGATGGTTTGATCCTGACTTCTACTCATAGTCTGTGTGGAGTGTTGCACATTCTTTCACTATCTGCATTAATGTTCTCTAGCTATTTCACGTAACTCATACCTCCAAGAATCATGTAGATTGATTGGCTACCACAAAATACCCATATGTTTATATGTAGCATGTAACTTTACTTTTGTGGCCCATGCTGTTGCTGGACGAGTCTGCTTACCTGGTTAACAGATAGATGCTGCTAAACTGCAACACATTCCATTTAATTACTTAAAGCATTAATTGCCATCTCTTCACCCCCAGTTCCTCAAGTGTCTCCTCACACTGTCCTTCAGCCTCATTGGTGGCCCACTGTTGGTATCATCTGTGAACTTACCCATCCTTTCATTTTGTCTTACTATGAACATCTCATTCACATTAAATAATAAAGTCCCCGGTGTAGAAGTGATTAATTCTGTGAACATTTACTAGTTCCATTAACATAACCTTCCTGACCATGTCCCCATGTCCCCGTACTGCCAACCATTTTTCTAACCCTCTTGCTCTCTTCAGCATTGCTTTTGTCCCTTTTACCTTGAGACACTAATAGCCTCAGTGTGAAGCTATGGTGAATGATTTACCAATGTCTCAAAACTGCAAGTCCATATTGGATTGCTACTTTCAGTTTCCGTAGTGGTGCAGTCAGAAACCGTGACAGATTTGTCAAACATGATTTTCCCTTTCAAAGACATGCTGATCACCCCTCAAAATCTTTTCTATGATATTATCTCTGCTATATTAGACTAGTAATTAACTGGAGTGACACCGTATCTCTTCATTATGTAACATTGTGGGTGCTGCTGTTTTGTATTCATGTGTAAATATTCTTCCAGAGAAGTGATAATCATCTTTGCAAATGATTCACTAAGTAACATTGCTGGGACCTTATGAATTGTATTTAGAAAGTACATTCAGAGCATGTGGCATCCATCATTAGTGATACTCCCTCTTTCTTCACCTCTTTTTTTTTTTTTTTTACTTCCCCATTTTTCTCACCTTTTTGTCCCCCTCTCAGGCAGGAATCTTTCACATTTTCTGTTGGGTAAAAATGAAAGTTAAGGAGCTGTTAAAAGGAAAGCTAAGAGTCCAATCAGCATTTCTTGTTCTCTTTACCTTTGTACTTTCTTTCAGTTAGCACAGGAGTTTAATATGGGGGTTTCATGTATCCAGAGTGTTGGGTTCAAATCTCTTCCCCCCCTTGTAGGTTCATTTACACAGAACATACTATCACTTGGCAACCACACCATTGAGATTTGAGAATATTTATTTCAATCCAGCTTCATCCAGTCTATATAAGTAATCCACATTGATGAAATTTAATTTTTCTTGTTATTTGAAAGTGCTTATGTTATATTTCTGCAGTATTTACTGCGTTTTTGCACTTTTTCATACTTAAAAGTGCTTTTGTATTTCACTGTATTAACTTCTGGGTTTCTTTACTTTTGTATTCAATTCAAAGTATTTGATGATATTTTACTGTTGTAATTTATGAAGTTCCTTTACTTGGGCTTCTTCATTAGTAATATTTATAGTTAGAAAAGTTAGATCTGCAGTGCCCTATGGTGGGAGTAGGGAGTAGCCTGGATTCTAGAGTTTGGTAAACACTGAAGAAACCTTAGAGTATGTTGTTGTCACTGGTCAGTTGGCCATTTTGTTTGTTGATTTTATGTACCTGTTGAGATTTGAGTGTATATGCTTAAGTCTCCATCCAAGCCTAGACATTGATGAACAGCACTTTTTCTTATTATTTCAAAGTGCTGTTAGTCTGTATTATTTACTGAGTTTCTGCACTTTTTCATATTTTGAAGTGTTGTATTCACTGTATTAACTGTTGGGTTTCTGCACTTTCTTCATTTAATTAATAGTGTTTTCTATTGTTTTGCTGTTGTAATTGTTGTTGTACCTGCACTTTGGGATCCTTTTGTAGTGACTTTGCAGTTAGAAAAGTTAGGTTTGCACTCTAGAGGGTGTAGAGAGTAGCATAATATACTTTGAGCTTGGAATCAGTGAGGTAACCAGTGTTGTTGCCATGAATGGTCGTAGATTAGAACTAGGTTAACTGCCCTTGTGAGCCATTTTAAGCCAAGCTAATTATCCCTTGTGAGATTCAAACCCTGCACCTTGTGTTTGCAAGGTAAACACCTTAACCATTAGGCCACCCTCCCAACCCTATTGGCCATTTTGCTTGTTTGTTGATTTTTCAAACCCTGTTGCGTTATGAGTGAATCTGCTTCAGTTCTGCTCCATCCAAGCCAGATAAGTACCCCACATTGCCGAATTACACATTTGCTTGCTATTTCAAAATGCTGTTTTTTTATTTCCTGCATTATTTACGGACTTTTTTATTTCACTGTTTTAAATGCTGGGTTTCTATATTTTGTCATTTAATTCAAAGTGCTTGCTTGTATTTTACTGTTCTTATTGCTGAAATTCTTGTGCTTTGGGCTTCTCTTCAGTGATTTTGCAGTTAGAAAAGATAGTTCTGCATGCTAGTGGGAGTAGAGTGTAAATACGGTTTCTTCTGAGCTTGGAAATTAAAGAGGAAACTTTGAGTGTGTTGTTGTGATTGACTAGTGGGCTGTTTTGCTTGCTGATTTTCTTTGCCTGTATAAAGTCATGGTATTTTGAGATGTTGTTCATCACATAGCTGTGGTTAGCAGTGCTGTGTGTAGATGCAGGCACTTAGAATCCAACTTTCTCTATAAAAACAGCTTCCGATAATTCCTGAGTACTTGGTTGCATGGCGAGCAGTTGTTTTGCATATACTGGAGCACTGCATTGTGAGAAAACACTAACATTGTAGTTTTTAACCAAGTAGTACTCAAGCAAGCCTGCTGTATTCCCCTCTATTACCCTATTACTGTAGTTTGTGCAGAGGGGAGCATTGCTTCAGCAGTCTTGTTTTAAATATTGTGGTTTCACTTAAATAGAACCCAAGTAAACTTGTTCTTGAACCCCATGGCACAGCTCCCCTTGTAATCCATGGAGTAAACATCTGAAACCACAGGTAAGCACTTTCCACCTGTTCTGCCATTAGATTGGTGGAACTGGACATCATGAGATAGAGATAATTATCTAATATGTACTGACAACCACCTAATTCTTAATCAGGTACAGTGTGTGAGAGATGAAATTACATTGTCACTGGAGACAAAGCTCTCACACAGAGTCAGTACAATTACCAAACAGGTTGTCAGAAACACACAGCTCCACTTTCTACTTACCACAAACACTAAAGACCAGGCACATACTCGCATATGCTGAGGCACTTAAAAGTAAAATACCCAAACCTCAAAGGCCTCTTAGATACAGCTATAACAGTAGAGATTTTCAGCAACCTTAGAAAACATTCTGCCAAAGCAACATCCAGCAAGACACATGTAGCTTCACATCATGGTGTCTCAAGTAGTAAGCCTATAAGGAAAATATCCACAAAACAAATGTTTTAGTCAAAGGAGATCCCATTGTAAGACATGCAGATGTTCCACTGACTAAGCTGAGCAAGGTGAGGGACATAGTCTGCTGCCTGATGGGGACCAGGATATGCCAAGTCAGACATGCACTCAGGCCACTGAACCACAAATATGGATATAACTGTGTCTTTGTGCACATGAGTGTAAATGACCTTTGATGTATCTCTTTGGACTATATGAGCTCTCCGACTATGCGTACCAGGCTAGTATGACCCTAACATTGAGCAACATTCCACCTTCTCCGAGGATGGTGCCGCAGTATGAGTAAAAGATAATTGACTTGAACAATTGGCTTAGTTTTTGTTGTCAGTCAAACGGGGTAGAGTATTTGTTAGCTTGGGAGGATATGGTTGACAGATCACTCTGCTTCACCAAGGATGGTCTGCACCTATCCCCTTTAGGCTTCTTGAGTATTAACTAAAACTTTGTCCACCTCCATAGTGCCTTTTTCAGGCAATGCTATCCTAATAAACCTTCCAAATAGCAAAACCAACCCAGAGTAATCTACTGTTACTGCTCAATGCCAGGAGTCTAAAAAAAAAACTCCACTTTCTGCAAACTCTCCTCACCCTGGAGAACACAGATGTCTGGTAGTTAATGGAGACATTGCTTAAAGCCACAGAGAGCACCCTGGCAGTGCAAGGCTATAATGCCTTCCTCACATTTAGACCAACTACTACACAGAAAGGCACAAAATGTGAAGGCATGTCAGTACTCATCAAAAACTACACCTGAAGACTGGTCAAACAGTGTGGCACACTTGAGCTTCTTCATGCCCAACTCACCAGAAACAAAGTCCCGTACTATATCATTGCAAACAATAGATCCCCAGGTCTGACTTAGAATACCTGTACCACTTACCTAAACGATCTGAAGTCACCCTGCATTTAACCCAAAACTGTAATGATAGGTGACTTCAGCTACCTCACATTAAACTGGGAAACATACACAACTTCCAATATGTGGACCCAGAAGTTCCAGAACTTTGCAGTACAAATGCTCTGGACCAGCTAGTCTGTACACCCACAAGGGGCAGAGACATCCTTAACCTGATCTGCACAAACATGGGGGAACTGTACACCCAACTGTTTGCGACTTCTTCACATCACGTTGGACCATAAAGCTGTCTCCTTTGAAATTAAACAAAAATTTGACTCCATCTTATCTTCGAATAGTTAGGAGCTTTCCCAAGGCAATGGTCCTACTACTGAGTGATACTATTGAAAATTTTCAAATTTCAACTCCCCTCCCCCAAACCGTGTGAACTCTGCTGCCTATGTGGAATTGATCACAGAAATGCTTTACTATCATGTAAACAGCTGCATTGAGGCAGCAGTACCCACCCAGAATAAGCACAAGGCTATCTCCAATAACAAGACAGCCTGTGAAGTAAAATAATCCCAATATCAACATGTCGTATAACAAAAGGAAAAAGACCGTAGCCAAAACTAGGAAATGCAATGCCCAGCAAGACAAGAAACCTCTCACAAAACTAAATAAGAAACATGGGGGTCTTATCAAGTTCACTAAAGCTAAATTTGAGGTAAAGATTACCTTGTAGGCAAAGGACAACCACAAGGCCTTCTTCAGCTATGCCTGCAACCTCAAAGGTACTACACAACAGTGTACTGAACAAATTGCAAATGGAACTACCTTTATGGAGCTGAAGGGTATATAAGTTGCAAAATCCATAATTATTCCCGTACAAAAGAAGACGCATGATGGTCAAAGAACAAGTGGCTGTCCAGAGCATTTGTACTGCAAAACTACTAGTTAATAAATTTAGTTCATATGTCATCCCTCCCTCCCACACACATATCATGATATACCCCTGACCATTTCTCTCCCTGGTACTCACAAGAAAATAAGTCCTCAATGCACTCTTCAAAGCAAAGAATGCTGCATCTGTGAATGCTGACAATATCCTGAGATATTTCCTGGATAGTTTGAAACATAGCCTTTCAAGCCCTATAAAATCACTGTTTAACGTTAGCCTCCTAACTAGCTTCATGCCTACAGGATTGGAGTACTGCAGCAGTTATCCCTCTGGACACTGGCTGGCTGTCTACTAACTGGGGTAGCCACAGACCCATAAGTTTGGCTAGTTTCATATGTAAAAACCACAGAAAGAATTATCATGAGATGTTGTAAATAAATACATAGGAAGCTTTCGGACACTGAATCCAACGGAGTGGGATTTCATCAAAGGCAGATTGTGCCTACTCAGCCTGGTGGACATTTTCATAAAAGTCGCCAAAGCTATGCATGGGTGCAAAAAGTTACATACTGCCTTTCTTGACCTGACTGAAACATTCAACACTATTCCCCATTCAGGCATTGTAGGGAAACTAGGAGTAAACCCCTATGTCAACCATTGGATAGCCAACTGTCAAACATAATGATACCACAATACAAAGACAAGATGATCAGCTTTAACAATTGGCTCAAGTACTGGTGTCATTCTAAGGGGATCCAATGTCTGTCTGCCTGGGATGATATGTTGGACAAGCCATGCTGCTTCAAGGGGATGGCTTACACCTGTCACCACTGGGCTTCCGGATATTGGCTCCTGGCCACTTACCAAGCTAATTTTTAGGCACCACTCAAAAAGAAAGCCCAATTCCTTAGAAAACAAAAATGAAAAAAACTAAGGTAAAAATGGAAAACTGCAGGAAGTCTAAATCTCAAGATGCAGGCACTTGAGATGCAGGCGCGCATGGAGAACGATGACGAACATCGGCGTCTGCACACCTGGTGACTGGCTCCAGAGCACACCCGTATCGCACTTTTAGATACTGTTAACTACCCCGCCGATCGGCCGGGGGCACAAGGGAGGGCAGGACATAAAGGAGGTGGTCATACACTCATTGAAGGACACCCCTCAGGCAACACATGACAATGACCAGACCATACAGGTGCAACTAACCATAAACAAAAGGCAAAACTTAACTGGTAGCATGCATGTTACAAACCTCCCCTCCCAATCTCAAGAACCGCCAAGCCTTCCCCTGATTGGATGATATGATATGATCACAAAATACCATCATACTGGGAGACTTCAACTACCCAAACATAGATTGGGTACATTATTCTAGCCCCTATCCCTCCTAATACCTAATTCCATAAATTCAAATGCTTTTTCACACATGCACTGGAACAACTAATAGCCTCCAATAGGGAGATAATATAATCATCCTGATCATGGGGACAAAATGACAAATGCATGAAATATACCCCCCACACTAGTGAGATCTGACCACAAAACTATCACCCTGATATATACATCCCACCTCCACCCCCACAAAGACCACTCTCCAGAATGCTCCAGAAATACAATCAAACATCTCAGGGAACCCTCTCCACCAAATGTAAAAGCGGCCTGTCTGGTGGACCTCAACCATAAACAAATTGTATAACAAAGAAGGAAGCTACTGCCGTCAGAGCAAAAATCGAAAACGCGATTCTCTCTCCAAACAACGTGGCGAAAACTACATTCAAATGTAAAAACATCCACTAACAAACTTTGAGAGAAAAATCGCTAAGGACACTAAAGATAACCACAAAGCCTTCAGCTATCCCATGAACCTGGGTGGAAACCCTCAACATTGCTCAAAGTTGGTTCACAACAACAAAAAATACACTGAACCCACAGATATTGGTTCGACATTCGTCCACTAAAGAGTGCAAATTCTACATCCATCACGTATTTAGAAACCCTGTAATCTCCCTGAATGTAATCTCCTAATAATCAGTGTCAAGTAAGAATCGCCAAAAACAAAGCAAAAACACAGCATCAATAGGACCTGGCGGAGTCCCGGGGTCGTAACTCCTGAACTCAAAAGGGCTAAACCCACACATAAAAAATGCTATTTAACCTTAGCCTTACTTGGGGATATGTACCTGAACACTGGCGTGCAACAAACACAGCACTCCTGAGGGTGCCTCTACAGACCCTGGAAACTACTGCCCATAAACATTAGCCTGGTCTGCAAAAAAGAATCAAGAATCATTATGGAACTGCCCGGCGGAGACATAGGGGACCTACAGATGCTTGACCCCCACCCAGTTTTTGTAAGGGGCGGCAGATCCTGCCTTTAAACAGTGTTGACTTTTCGAAACAGTCACTAGACTTCTCAAAAGCACTTCTCTTAATTTTCTTAAGACTGAGATGGTATCCTTAAGGTCACTGTGCCAGTGGATACCACATCCCACAATGCCGAATCCTTCACAAATGCTTTCTATGGACCTTCCAAGAATGCATGCATCATGCAATCCCAAACAAATCCAAGTCAAATCCCACCAAATGTAAGCGGCCTGCCTGTGGACTATACCAAAATAAACAAATTGTATAACAAAAAGAAGGAAGCTACTGCACGTCAGAGCAAAATCCCATGAAGGGAAGACATCTCTGATCAACATTAGAAAACAACTACATTCTCTCATAAAACATCCAAACTTTGAGAGAAAAATTCATGACACTAAATATAGCCTTCAGCTATGTTAGAAACCTGCGGAAACCTCCCTCAGAACCCTCAGATATGCTCAGAGTTGGCAAAAAACAACAAAAATACACTGAGATATTGCTAATTGCTAACATTCTGGCTGGGACAGGTTCAGTGCAAATTTCTAATTCTTCACGCCCAAAAGAAGAAATACTATCCCAACTGAATGTGTCATCTCAGATGTCCAGTGTCCAAGTGAAAATAACAAACAGCAAAACATGGTATCAATGGACTCTGACGGTGGGGTGGTTAATGAACTCCAAGAGGAGCTAAACCCACACATAAAATGTTATTTAATCCTAGCCTACTGGATATGTACCTGAATACTGGCTGCATAAAAGCAACAGTGGTCCCACCTCACAAGGTGCCTCTACAGACCTCTGAACGACTTCCCCCATAAGCTTCTGACTAGCCTGGTCTGCAAGCTATGGAAAGAATCATTATGAATCCCCATAAACGGAGACATAGGGGACCTACAGATGTTGACCCACCCAGTCTGCTTTTGTAGCAGATCCTAGCTCTTTAAACCTGGTTGACTTTTTTTCAAACAGTCACTAGAGCCATTGATGAGGGCAAAGCAGTCCAAGCAGCACACCTCTGTCTAAGGCCTTCTAGACGCAATACCCCACTCAGGCATCATAGATGAGCTAAACAGCAAAAAAGTAAACCCTGAGGTCACTAGATGGGTTGCAAAACTGGCTAAAGGACAGAACCCATAAAGTTAAATCGCTGGAGCAATGTCAGACTCAAAGCCAGTCACAAGTGGTGTCCCACAGGGATCTGTCCTGGGACCTCTCCTGTTGGCATTTATTTCTCAGATGTTAAAGCAAATGTCAGAGGGCTGTGGCTGACAAAGTTCGCAGATGACTGCAAACTAGGCGCCATAGTCCATACACCACACACATCACACATCCTACAAAAAGGCCTGAAACGATTAATTGTCGTGAGGTCACTAAAAAAAAAAAAAAAAAATGTATATAGTAGTCATTTTAGGAAAAAACAAAGTACCCACAAATTATCACATAGACAGCAACCCACTGAGTAAAAAAAAGTAATCAGAGACCTAGGGACCTGCAGATGCTGACCTCTCATTTGACACACCAACGTTGCCAAAGTGGTTAGAAAACATTCTACCTTGCACACCTCATCATGAAGGGTTTCACATCCAGATCCAAGGATGTCATTGTACCCTATTCCTCCCTCATGCCCATGATTGAGTACAGTGCCCCATTTGGTATGTACCTCACCCGCACTTGCAACAGCTGGAGAGACCACAAAAGTACCTCACCTCACCAAAGGATCAAGGGTCTCCAACATATGTCTTATTCTGCCAGACTAAAGAAACTTCAGCTCTATTCAGTAGCATACCGCCTGCTCCGTGATGTTCAATCAGGATCTGATGGACATGCTCCACCTCAAAATCCAAATCCATCAGGACCACGAGAGCTAAAGACTTAAACCTCGGCACAAGTATGAATAGGACATGCTGGAGGGATAGATTCATAACCCAGAGGCTTCCCATGCTTTGGAACAGGATCCCAGTTGTAGGCAGAGCCCCTCTGACTCTCTTCAAGAGAAATCTTGATGAGTGGATGCGATCGTAAGTTTACCCAGGGTCACATCTGTGTCACTGCTAGACACAGCACAGTAAACTAATTCTATTATATAAGGGGACCTTCACTGTGTCACTACTAGACAGAGGCACAGTATTCTAGATTTATTCTGTACATTTTTGTACCATTTCATGGGGTGGCAAAAGCCACATCACTATGGCTAGGCTTACAAATGCCCCAGGGCAGATAGCCTAGTACTATACTATGAAACTATGAAACTACTATATAGGATATAGGAAGCCATTCCCTAAGGATACTAATCATTCAGAAGGGTTAGCTGTAAATTAATAATTGCTGCCACAGTCATAGTCTAAAACTGAAAGCCAAAAAATGTATAATAGTATCATTTGGAAAGATGGCCACCCTTGAGAATTACCACATAGACAGTAAACCCCTAAGAGTAGACCCAGTGGTTAGGGATTTGGCAACATGTGGACAGCCACTTGTTCTTTGACCATCATGCGTCTTCTTTTGTAAGGGAATAATTATGGATTTTGCAACTTATATGCAAGGGTTTGCATATCCAGGTCAAAAGATATCTTTGGTGTAATCAGCCCTCATTAGGCCAAGTACTGAGTACAATGCTCCCTTTGGTTTACACCTGACCAGGCATGTGCAACAACTCAAATGCCACCCCCTAGAGGTTCCTCACTAAAGGAATACATGGTGTGAACCACATGAAATGCACATAATTTCCTCAAAGCCTTATATTTATACTCAGTTTCTTACAGACTGCTGAGAGGTAATCTATACCTGGCTTACAAGGCATCATCTGATCCAGTACTGGTGGACTTGCTGCACATCTGCAAGTCTAACAGCATTAGATAATACACAATCAAAGGACCTAAACTAGTTCATCCACGACCCTATCCCAGTGAAACCGTGACCAAGGGATGAGGAATGAGAAATTTACCCCTGGACTGGCACCCATGCCCCTACTGGACAGAGACAGCTTGTAAATATTTAGTTACCTAAACCCACATTTATGTCAGTGGGCAATTCATCTTGACATTTACATATGGAAAAACATGGTTTGGTTTAAAAAGGCCTCCTAGGGTTGTTACCTAGTAACTGCCTATGAATAGAGTATCTGAGTCTTGCCCTTCTTCTTTTCCCTTGTATCGCTAAAACGGTTAGTACTAATATGTTTAGTCCTTTCTGCCAGCTCTGTGAACATTTCCATTTCCTCATTCCTTTCCTTCCACAGTGTCTATTTCCTTGTTGTCTTACATGCTTTCTTGGCAGAATCTCCAGTTTTACCAGTCATTATATGCCTTTTGTTTTGCCTTCAGTCCTTCTTTTGTATCACATAGGAACATAGAAACAATACTAGGCAAGCAAACATAGGGACCATAAGAGGCCAACCTTTATGAGTACTTAATAGTGCCAGCCTCTTAAATCAAATAGGGCAGTTCACGCTAACCCTGGTCTAAATTTATGACAACCCATCTAACCATCAAGGCTAGCCTTGAAGGCAGACAAAGTAGTACTTTACTTGACCTGCAGTGATAACTTATTCCATAGGCTAGGAATACGTTGAGTTGGGAACCTATTCCCCCAACAATTCTTCTTGATTTGTTGATGTAAATTTAGGCTGCTAGTATACATGTTTGCAGAGCTACTAGTTTTACCAAGAAATAGGAGGTCAAATAGAATTGATTATTTCACTGTTCAAAAAGATAGGCAGAGGTCACCTAGGAGAAGCCAGAAGGCTACTGAGTATAAGAAGGTGTTCTTATCTATTGGAATAGTTGAAGGATTTAAGACCTTTATTTATTTATTTATTTATTTATTTATTTATTTATTTATGTGTGTATGTATTTTTGATAAAAAAACATAAAAGCCTTGCATTCCAGATGGGTCTACTTCAAATGATCGAAGTTTGAGAACTTTGAAGATCATATGGTCAACGACCATATGATAAGTTTTGAAACTTCGAACTTTCTGAATGGAGATCGACATACAGCATGGAATTGGAAATTTACCATTTTCCTCACTGAAGTGCAATCTCTGAGTTGGTATATTTAATTAGCAGTGGGTGGGGGTTCAGGGGGAGCTTGCTAAAAACTTTAAAGAGCACTTTTTTGCTTTTATTTTTTATTTTATATGATGTTCGAAGTTTCAAAACTTTGATCATATGGTCAACAGTAGGATGTTTGAAGTTCTGAAACTTTGATCATTTGAAATAGTCTCTTCCAAACATACCCTTCTAAATCCCAGTTTAAAATCCCCACAGATTCATGTATTCCTTCACTCAAGTCCTTATTTATTCTGTAACATCTCTTCTTCTGTTGCATGTTAATGCTTGTAGTTCATCCATTTTATCTGACAGATGAAATGGATTATATTTCATGGTCCACAACCCTTACCTAACCATCATTAGTTACAGGACCATTCCTTGAAACTAATGAAGAACAAATTTATAAAGTAGATGGATATATATAAATGGAAGTTATAAGACTTGTCAAATGCTGGATTGGTAAGCATCTGTTTAATCAACAGAATATGGTTAGCTATACATATGGTCAGTAGATGTGCAAAATTGAATGATTCTCAGGGTTGGGGAATATGCCCTTTCTCCGAGAATTGTGCAGTCTTGAGTTAGTATATATAATTAGCAGGAAGTGTGGAGGGCTCTGCCCCCCATGGAGAGTGTAGAGGGGCTTGACCCCCTGCAAAAAAAGTTTTCTCTTTTGCATGCTCGGAGATTGTTGCTTGCGTAGTAGCATGCCTCAACTGTTTACAAAGGCAGGCCAATGAATGAGTCTTGAATAAAGAAGTATGGAGTCCCATCAGCTCAGTTAATTTAACATAATGAGTCAATGAATTTTTAGTAAAGCAGTAAGAGAATATATTTGACCAGGGACTGAGAGAAAGACTCGAAGAGAGACTCTTGAAGATTTTAAGCTGGCATTCTTTATTATTTTACCTGATACTGAGGATATGATACAGATTTTTGAGCTAAAGATGTACTGTTTGTCTTGTTTTAACCAGTGAAACTTTTATTTTTGACACAATGTAAGCTAGAATTGCTGTACTGTGTACTGCTGTTATAGAGATGAGGAGCACAGAATAGTGTCAGAAATAAGTGAAACAACAGTTAAACTACAGCTATATATCACAACCCACAAGCAGCAAGCCTTAAAGGGTGAACACATTAACTTACACCTGTCTCACCCTTTTGTGTACTTCCATTTAGCATCCGTAGCTCCTTATTGTATCCTAACAGTTTCTTTATCTAAGTGACTTGTCAGTAAGTAAAAGGGTAGCATAAGAAAGGGCAAGATGTAAGTGAAAACAACACTAACAGTGTTAATCTAGGATGTCCTGGAGTGGACACATTAATCACTGCTCTTCTCTTGCTATTCCTATTTTCATATCTACATTCATATCCTCATAACTGAGAGAGATGTATGCTATTGATGCACACTGCTGGAAATATCAAGGTGGAGACAGAAGAATATGTTGTCACTGTTCATTATGTATATACTGCACTGAAGATATTTGTGGCTGTTTGATAGTGATTATGAATGTATGCAATATTTCAATATGTAAGTTAGTGTTTCCTAAACCAAATGACTTGCAAACTATTGCATGGCATCTGGTAAAACTTTAAATGATACTGGAAATCATAAGTGATGTTTGCATTATAAGTTGTACATCTTGGAAAGTATTTGCTGTTATTTATATTGTTAATTATGGAAATAAACATATTTTTTCACATTTCTGTAACTATTTCATTAAAAAAGCAAAGGAAGTCCATTCATGTCAAAGCTTAACTAATCTGACTTTGTGTGTATGTGTTGTACAGATTCCAAGAAATGCAAAGCTGTTTGTGAAATTACAGAAAAAATATAATTTTGGTTTATGTGCATGTAACACATTGCATATATGATGTAAAGACTATGAATGTGCTACTTTCACTACTCAGAGGACTTTAGTAATATCATTGTGTACCTTTTTGGGGCGGCCATGGTGGTGCAGCGGTAAGCGTTGCCGCCTCACAGCAAAAGGTTCTCCAGTTCGATTCTCGGCTGGAGCTGTGTGGAGTCTGCATGTCCTCCTTGTGGTCGTATGGGTTTCCTCCGGGTGCTCCGGTTTTCTCCCACATCCCAAAGACATGCTGTAGGTGGATTGGACTCTAAATTGGCCCTAGGTGTGAGTGTGTGTATATGTGCGCCTTCTGTGGAAGGTTGGGTGCCGGCTGGCAACTTGAAACAGTAAAACTCCACTGCCAGTTATGAGCAGACAGGTGATCTGCTGTGGCGACCCCTAACCGGGAAAAGCCAAAAGAAGAAGAAGATTTGTCTGTACCTTTTTAATAACATTTGTGTTCACAATATGCTTCAAAGTGTTTAGCTTATGCTTTTTAACCTGAGTTTTGAGAAGATGATCTGGAATTAAGGGATTTGCATAGGATGGTAGAGGAGTGACATTCCACAGTCAAGAGGCGGTAATGGGTATTAAACATACCAGTGCAAAACAAGTTGTTGTGTCTTTCAGCTTTTCCCAGTTAGGGGTCGCCACATCGGAACTCTGGTCCACTAATGATTGGCAATTGATTTTTACGTGCCGAGATGCCAGCCCTGACACACAACCTTCAACAAAGGTACGCCCATTCATGCATGTCTCCACGCAGAAGACGCTCTAGCTAAGAATCGAACCGGACAGCGTCTTACTGTGAGGCAACAACGCTACCGCAGCACCACCACCGCGGACAACCAGTGCAAAACAAGTAATACTCAAAAAAAATTTGCTGGGGGTAAGCCACCCTGCACCTTCATGCTGGGGAAAGCCCCCACACCCCTTTACTTAAACAACTCCATTGTCACATAACTGAACAGAAAGAGCAAACATCCTGAAAAGGTGAACTGTGTCAGAACACTCCTGCTTTCTGTGTACTATTAGAAATTGCAGTCTAGCAAAAATACAGCCTAGTCACCATGTAATAATTTTTAGGATTTGCATACTCGTATGCATTTGCAAATCCAAATATGGTGATAATGGCTTGTACTGACATTTCTGTTCACAGAAAGTGCATTTGTGTTACAGACCTTGATTGTAAAGCTGTCTATGTCATAGAGGGATAAAGTGACCACAAACCAGACATCCTGAGCTCATTTAGTAGCTTGGGTAGTAGGTGAATGAAGAGGCATAACAAGGTTTTGCCTTCTTATTTCTCTCTTGGGGAGGGGGCAGGGATGCAGATGAGGCAGAAGTGCAGACAAGGATGCTTCTGAGACTGTGATGAGGGCCAGAATATAAGAATGGTAATGGGTCAGACTTTGGGCAGATCTGGTGGCAGTCCTCCTCTGTGGCCTAGGTGGGGTTGCTGTCTGAAATCATGCTTCATTGCAGGCAGGCCTCTATCAGTGATGCTAGCAGATAGGGGATAGGACTGTAACTCTAAGCTGTAAGCCCGACCTCTGTGAGCTGTTAAGGTGGCTTCTTGAACCTCCATTCTCCTCACATTCCAGTTATTTTGTCAGGCCACCATGGGATTGGTATTCCCAGCTAGGGACTCAAACTGGTTAGTGCTACATAGGTATGAGAAGACAAGGTGGCAGGTGAAAATGTATGTTGCACTCAGCAACCCTAACTTGACAAATGTTATACTGTACCACAAAAAATAGAAGCCATTGGTTACAAGACATGCTCTTGGGTATATTATCCTCTTAATAGTTGGGGTGGGGGGGATATGTCCTAACACAAAGTTTTTAACTTCTTCTCTTCTCTTTTTCTGACCGTGCATGTGCTACACATTACGGTCGTCACAATTCGAAAGAGCAAATACTCGTGTGAGCAAATGCTTTTTACTAATGTAAAAAAAGATGAATGCTTGTATGAGCAAATGTTTTTCAAGTGGAGTTTTTGCCTGCAGCCTTCTGTTTGGGATTGTGTTGCAGCAGGATAAGGGAATTTGGCTTTATTCCTGTGTTCTGCAGAGGATGCAAAGGTGCAGGGGGGGGGGGGCTTATCCCTGCAAAAAAATATTACTTTTGCATATTTTGATAATTTTAGATTCACTCACTGTTTGTATGATCACTCTTGTGAGCGTTTGATATTTCATGAGACAATAGTTAAGACATATCTTTTCTTACCTGCAAAGTTCTCCTTAATTAATGAAGGGAGAGCATAAGTGTTTAATAATCCAGTTGGTGAAATCAGGTTAGAAAATAAAGTCCCTTATTATAAGATTATTGCCCAGATAGCTTATTTGTGATGGCCATTTTTGTACAGATGTGAATATTTCATATATTTTAATTTTATTCTCTTACCGACAAATGGAGTAATACTTGTACTGTACTGGACTGTGAAACAGCCCCTTGCTTCTGCCTAGCACAGATGTTGTGAGACAATGCATTTTCTTTATGTTGTACCACAACACTGTTTTATGTCCAGACTTGGGCCAGGATTCATAAAAATGTCCCTGTCAGCACCGTCAATGTGGGAGTATCAAGTAGCACAACTTTGATATTCTGCAATGTAGAGAAATGAAAAGACCATGATAAGCAGCATCTCATTAGCAGCTCATTATCATGTGTGTGAATCAGACATTAGCAAGGTTAAACCTAACTGCGCTAGAGGTTACCTTACCAGCCCAAGTAATACAATTACACAGGCATCTTTAATCACGTGCATATGCAGGCACACACACACACACACACACACACACACACACACACACACACACACACTACTTTGCAGTGTTTACATTTTATGGTGCTACCACTCCCAGTTCTTCGAACGAGGTGTGTGTGTGTGTGTGTGTGTGTGTGTGTGTGTGTGTGTGTGTGTGTGTGTGTGTGTACATTATCAAAATATACCTCTCAACCTGTTAGAGCAAGAAATCCAGACAAAGCCATAAATGAAATTGTAGCCAAGAACAATTCCTAGCCCACAGCTAACAGGACAACAGATTCAACCGGAATTTAGCAGTGTAGAGAACCAGCCACAGGTTTAAAAATAATTAGTTTATTCCACGAACAAAACCACCGTATTGTTTGTGGAAAAAACTAGTTATTTTTAAACCTGTGGCTGGTTCTCTACACTGCTAAATTCTGGTTCAATATGTTGTCCTGTTAGCTGTGGGCTAGGAATTGTTCTTGGCTCGTGTTTTATTGGATAAATGAAATTGGGATAAAGGCCCAGAAGTAGGAACAATTTTTAAATATTGCTTTTACAAACTTAGAAAGTTGATAGAATAACGGGTTTTGCATTAGCATGAATTTTCTGAAGGATACGAAGCCTGAACCTCAAATGTCTGTCATTATTTTCTAATTTCCCTCTTTAATGGTTTGCCATTAATTTGCCAGAAAAACACAATTTTATGAAAAAAAGTACCAGACATATGAGGCCAAAATCTGGATATTCTGCAAAAATCTGTACAGTTGAGAGGTATGTAAATACACTTATTTCTGCTTCACTCCTCATTTAGCTGGTGGAGCTGTTCTTTGAATCCTTCTACATCTCTTTTCAACTGCCAGGGATATTTCTTGAAGATAGCACATGGTCAATTAGCATTAGCCACAACCCAGGACTGGCACATTCGTGTGTTGCTTCACCTGTGAGACCACTGTCTGCTGTAGAGGCCAGTATCTTTGTACTTGCTGTGAGGCTAACTGTAATGATCAAGTGGCCTGTGAATCAGTCCAGTGTAAAGCATTCTGCAGTCCTGCTGGGAATGAGATAAAACATTAGGCATTTCTGAATCCCAGGGTTAGTTTTATAAACCTATATTGCTTTACCTCAGCAGAGCTTAACATCTGCACTTCCCATGACTGCAGCCTAAGTTTTGTTTCACTTGCTACCATTTTGCCCTTAATTTTTCAATAAAGACAGCTACAATGAGTTTAACCAGGTTTCCACAAAATACTATATGCTGCTCTGAACCACATTTTCACTGTCAGTGTTTATTTTTTGAATCACTACCACTTTCTTGCAGAAACAATCCCCTTTTCCTAAAAGAGGGATGTTATGTGGTCCAATCTCGCCTACATTCTTACTCACGGGTTCTTGGCTCCGACTCGGTCAACTTTTTATTTTCTAGCACGAAGTCTGTAATTGGCTGGGCTAAACAGGTATCCCATGTTGCACTGCTCCATAGCCCCAGATCTCGTTTGCCGCTCGTGTAGCTAGGACGTGGTCTTGCTTGGCTGTGGCTAAGTACCTTTAAAACTTCTTTTTCTCTCAGAAAATTGTGTTTTTTTTAAACAAAAGCTATTTTAATAGCTATTTTTCCTTGTTCGTTGTTGTGAAATTGTTGTGAGTGTTTTTGGGTATCCCTTCTGTTTTGGCGGGCTAGGCCTGTTTAAATTAGAGGACCTAGTCCTCCTTTTTTTTGTAAAGTTTATTTGATTCTTTTTTTGTGAAGAGAGTAGTTTCTTCTCTTGTTTAGTGCGTGTGTAGACTCCCAAAGAACCGTTTGAATTAGAGATTCTTTGGCTGTTTGTTGTGACAGTAGTTTCCCGCCTTTGCCGTTTTTTCCGGCTAGGTTCCTGTTGCTTGTGTTTTGAACTTGGTGCATAAATCTCTGTTAAGATGTCTAAGGATCAAAAGGAACATAAACCTTTGGGTTTTAAGAAATGTTCCAAATGTAACTACAAGATGTCCATTAGAGATGGACATTCCGTTTGTGTATACTGCCTAGGGGCAATTAATTTACAAGAGTCCTGTAGTTTTTGTCACGCCTTCAGTCCGAGGGTGCTACAAGAAAGGAAAAACAAACTTATACTGAAGGGTCTCCTAAAATCTTCTTTTGAGGAGTCTTTAGACTCATCCTGTAGTACTCAGTCTAAGTCTAAGGCTTCGAAGGCGAAGAAGAGATCTCCAGCTCCGTCTGTCTCCTCTGAGCCTCTGGAGAAGACTTCTAAACTGGATTCTACCTCCTCGGCTCCTCTGTCCTTGGGGCCACAGGAGGTATCTGTTGTGCTGGAAGCGACCTCGGCTCCAATTCTATTGGAACCCATTCGGAGCCGGTCGCCCAGTGTTAGGCATGGGTCTCCAGACAGGAGATCCCAGTCTCCATCTCTTTCCTCCAAATCCTCCAGGCTTTCTGATTTGGATGTTGATAGGGTGGTTCAGAGGCTCCTGCAGTCGCCGGTGTTGGCAAAATTATTTTCGGCTCCGACCCAGTCGGCTCCGGAGCCTGTCCCGATGTTTGTACTGATGGCTCCTCCTCTGAGCACTTACTTGTCTTCGGAGCCGGAGTGCTCCACTCTGAGTGATGTTCTTGTACCGGCTCCAATACCCCTTAAGGGTTTAACGGTGCCGACGTCGGCTCCAACCATGTCGGCTCTGTCCTCTGGTTTCGGAACTCGGGTTTCCTCTGTCTCCTGTCAGTTCCGAGCCTCCCTCTTGGCACATCAGCTCGGGGAACCCCGACTCCGGTCATGGCCTCGGTGGCCGGTTGGTCCTCGGATTCGGGGGGGGCCCGCCTTCGAGGCCATGAGGAGCGCACTGGCCAGATCTTCAGTTACATCACCCTGATCGGTCATTCCATCCCCTTCCACCCTGGCTAGAGCCTCTGATGTCCCCCTATCATTAGATGGTGCCCAAAGGTCTGGGGAGCGGTCCCCAACTTTCTGAGGGCCCCTCGGAGTCTGTGCCTGAGGAGCCCCCAAGAAAGAAGTTGTGCAAGAGGAAGCACATAGACTCCCAGGACAAGTCTCTCACTTCTGATACCGACCTCGAGGAGTCAGAGGGGTCCCCCAAGTCGTCCTCCGATGACGTCTCTTTCTCCGACATCCTAGAGATTTTGAGGCAGAGAGGCGACTGTCTGTCCAAGACCCCCTCTGAGGAGGAGTCAGTATTCCTCAAGGCTTTTGGTGCTCAACCCTCCGCCTCCTGGGTGTCTCCACCCTTCGACGAGCTCCTGGATTTAATTTGTCGAAGGGTGTGGGAGAATCCTGATTCGGTGGAACTGGTACCCAGACGACCTAATAAGTTTCTTTCAGCTCCCCCGGGGAAAGAGTTCCTGTCCAAAGGGGTTTCTGTAGATGCCATGGTGGTGGCAGCGGCCATTCAGCAGGAAGTAGCCGAGTCTTCTTCCTCCGTCCATCCTCCTAACAAGGAGTCCAGGAGTATGGACCGGCATGGGAAGCGTACCCTCTCATCAGTGACCTTCACCCTATGGTTGCTGAATTACCTCTGTCATTTTACTCGGCTCCAGAGAGATCTCCTTAAGGAGTTAGGAGATAGGTAACGTACCTGAGGCATTAGCGCAGACTGTTAACGCCCAGTTGTCTACCCTTGGTTCGATTGTCAACTCGTCCATGAGGCTCATATCTTATGCAGCCGAAGGGTCGTGTAGGGCAGCTAGTTCAGGGGTAGCCCTCAGGAGGCAAGCCTGGATGCGCTTGTGTCATTTTGCGGAGGCCTTCAAGTCTTCCTTCACTGACGCCCCCTGTGATGGATCCTCACTCTTCGGGACCAAAGTGAAAGACACCCTCACCAGATGCGAGCAAGAGGGAAAGACCCTGTCTGCCGTAGGGGTCTGGTTTTCCCCTCCCTTCTAGGCCTTACCCCAAGGCTCAGAGAGGAGGGAAGATGTGGTTAAAAAAATCACAGAAGTCTTTCCCTGCTGCTCAAGGTGAGTCCCCCTCCAGAGGCAGAGGAGGGGGAGGCTATAAGACGTTGCCCTAGGGGCAGAGGAGGCCCCTGCAACTCGGGATACCATGATTCCTTTTCAAGGTCTTCCTACCATCGTTCCTGATGTGTTGCCCGACTGTGCTATTCTGGAGCCAGTCGGGGGCCACATTTCGTTGTACCCGGAAGCCTGGGGAAGCATCACCCAGGATCGATGGGTGCTTCGAATAGTTACCGGAGGTTATACCATCCCCTTTTTATCAGAGCCCCCTCCAGTCAAGAGGATCCCGGACGTTCCACCCAGTCAAAGGGATCACGCAGCACTAGAATTTCAAAGCTGTTGGAAAAAGGAGTCATCCAACCTGTCCCCTCAGACCAAATCGGATTCGGGACTTTTTTATTGTTGCAAAAGCCTGGAATCTCCTCCCCAGTGAACTCTCCTCACTTCCCTCAGCATCATGCTTTAAAAACAAATTGAAAGTGTTCCTCAGAACACAGTGGTTATGCCCCTGTACTAAGCCTGACTAGTTATGTATCTCTTAATACTTTGCTCTTCCTACCCCTTCTACTCATTAACTGTAATTCCTTCCTTATTAACCATAATATTATCTCCCTCTAGAACACCTTGATTGTACTAGCATGCTATGTTATGCCTGTATTCTGTACTGCTGAATTTACTGTGATAACCTGTAATATGCATTGTAAATATGACTTTTTTTTTTTTTTTTTTTAATTAATGTTTCCTTATTTGTTATCTTGTTAATTTCATTGTTCTATCTTGGAGCTTATCTCCCCGGGCCTCTACTGAAAATGGACATGTATCCAGTTAGATTAGCCCAGTCAACAAATGTAAAATAATAATAATAATTTTTGGTGCCGAAAAGAACAGGGGACCTGAGACCCATCCTGGATCTCAGCCGACTGAATCATTGCATTCTGAAGTCCAAGTTCCAAATGGTCAACCTCCAGTCCATTTTTCCGTTGCTGGGAAAAGAAGTATGGATGTGCTCCATCGACCTCAAGGATGTTTACTACCATATCAAAATGGACAGGGCATCCAGGAGTCACTTACGCTTCTGGCTGGGAGCCAGTCATTTCCAGTTTCTTGCCCTGCCCTTTGGTCTCACCACAGCCCCCAGGGTGTTCACTGAATGTTTGGCGGTGGTGACAGCTCACCTAAGACATCAAGGATTCCAAGTGTTTCCATACCTGGATGACTGGCTCCTCACCGCCCCCACCAGGCATCTTCTCATTCGAGCCAGGGAAGCTACCATTACCCTTTGTTGATGACTAGGAATTACCTTGAACTGGGGAAAGTCTGCATTGCTGCCCTCACAGTATGTCACATTTATAGGCGCAGAGCTAGACACTGTTCGAATGTGGGCATTCTTGCCCCAAGAAAGGATAGGAGTGTTGCAGAGTCAGATTCACCCATTGTTACCCCTCAAGAAAGTTCAAGCCAGATGGATTCTCCAGCTCCTGGGATCCATGGCAGCCACCATCATGTTAGTGCCTCTAGCCAGATTACACGTGAGGCTTCTGCAGTGGCTCCTCTTTTCCCAGTGGTCCTTTCAGGAATTTCCCCTTTCCCACTTGATCCTACTCACGGATCGGTGCAAACAAGACCTCCGTCGGTGGCTATGCTCCACCAGTCTGGACAAGGGAAAACCGTTTGTTCCTATGTCACCTGTTGCCACTTTGACCACGGACGGCTCCCAGATGGGGTGGGGGGGCATTATCTTGGCAGGACGGTCCAAGGCATGTGGCAAGATCATGAGGTACATCTGCACATCAGTGTTTTAGAGATGAGAGCGGTGTTACTGGCATTGTGAGCACTTCAGAGCTCTCTTCCTCTGAGAACGATTGCAATTCACTCGGACAACATGTCCGTTGTGTGGTGCCTAAACAAGCAAGGGGGAACCAGATCTTATCCCCTGTGCAGAGAGGCCATGTGAGTGTGGCAATGGGCAGTGTCTTCCTAACGGTTTCTAGTGGCAACGCACATTCCGGGGAAGGTCAATGTGATAGCAGACAGGCTGAGCAGAGCTATTCTGATGCCTTACGAGTGGTCCCTGAACCACCGGGTTGCGGAACAGATTTTCAGCAGGTGGGGTCAGCCTTGCTGCGATCTTTTTGCCAATCCCCTCAGTGCCAAGTGCAGCAACTACTTCACACTGATCCCCCCACAGGGGGAGTCACCCAGGGACGCTCTAGTCCACGATTGGCCCCTCGGTCTGCTCTATGCTTTCCCTCCATTTCCTCTGTTATCAAGAGTGATTCAGAAAGCCATATCCTCGGGAAGCAAGATGATTCTAATTGCCCCACACTGGCCTCGCCAAGTCTGGTTCTCCTTTCTTCATCAATACGCAGTGGACAGTCCTTGGATTCTGGACCCAGTACCAGACCTATTGACACACATGTTGGGATAGTTCCATCCCTCCCTGCGGACCCTCAGGTTGACAGCCTGGCTACTCCACTTCCATCGTTAATCAGACTTCATCGTTTTTCACCTGAGGTAGTGCACATTTTATTCTCTTCTCGTAAGTCTTCCACCAGGAAGATTTATTCCAGCAAGTGGAAAAGATTTTCTATTTGGGCTCATGCCCAGGGACTGGACCCTTACACAGCCCCAATTCCTGCTGTTTTGGATTTTTTATCCATGCTCTTTCGGCAGGGTTCTACTCCTGCTATGATTAAGGTCCAGCTGGCTGCTATTTCTAATTTTCATACCTCTTACGAGCCCTCTCTTATGGCCCATAAACTCTGTAAGGCTTTTTTAAAGGGCACCTTGTTACTCCGGCCTCCTGTGTCAGAACCTATCATGCCATGGGATCTAAACTTTGTTTTGCAAGCCCTGACTTCCCCACCTTTCGAACCGGCTGCCACCTGTGAATTAAAGTTTCTGTCTTGGAAGACTGCCTTCTTAATAGCCATTACATCAGCCAGACGGGTGTCGGAGATTCAAGCTCTTTCCATCAAATCCCCATATTTAATCTTTCATAAGGACATGGTTTCCCTGAGACCTAATCCGTCCTTCCTTCCTAAAGTAACATCTATTGTTAATCTCAATCAGTCTATTGAGCTGCCAGTTTTCTTCCCTCAATTTTCCAATAAGGCAGAGATTAGATTTCATCAGTTGGACGTACACAGGCAATTACGATTCTACTTACACAGGACAAAACAACTCCGGAAGTCTGACCAACTGTTTGTGTCCTTTTCAGAAAGTAGAGCAGGTTCCCCTATTTCTAAGATTATAATTTCCAGATGGATTTCAGATTGTATTTCCTTTATCTATTCGTCAGCAGGCAGAAATCTACCATTCCCCGTCAAGGCTCACTCTACCAGGGCTGTTTTCCACTTCGATGGCTTACCATGCCAGGCTATCTTTGGATGATATTTGTGCTGTGGCCACGTGGGCTTCTCCACACACCTTTATTACTCATTACAAACTAGATGTGGCTTCTAGGGGCCGGGCTTCTTTTGGTTCCACAGTTCTCAGGAGTATCTTCCTTTCAGCCTCCCAGGATAGAGGCGCTGGGGACGCTGTCCCGTGAGTAAGAATGTAGGCGAGATTGGACTACATAACATCAAGAAGTACTCACCATAACGTTCGATGTATGTGGTCCATCTCGCCTCACATTCTTACGTACCCTCCCACCTGCCCCCTTCCTGGAGGATCTGGAAGTGATAATTGGTCTTGAGTACCCTTCAATGTTAGTTGTTTTTTCTTTACTACCCTGGATAGTGATCTACCCTTCCTGGATTGTGGTTGTGCATGAGGTGTGACTGTGGATTGCTGCAAACTAGATCTGGGGCTATGGAGCAGTGCAACATGGGATACCTGTTTAGCCCAGCCAATTACAGACTTTGTGCTAGAAAATAAAAAGTTGGCCGAGTCGGAGCCGTGAGTAAGAATGTGAGGCGAGATGGACCACATACATCGAACGTTATGGTGAGTACATAACTTCTTGATTTCGCTTTTCAAAAGCAGCCTCATTTTTCTCTCTAGTCAGCAATGAACCTCCTTTTTCTGTCAGGTTTTAACTTTTTAAATAAGCACATTTTTCTTGCTGTACTCAGCAAGGTTCCACTGTTTTCCTTGTCAAAGAGTTTTGCTTCACGAATCAATACTTTACATCAAGCTTTAGTTAAAATGCCATCAGACCTTTGGCAAAGTAGTTGTGTTGCCCCCTTTTGTTGCAAGTAATACCAACAAAGAGCTTTCATTTCAGAGCTACCCTTTAAAGGAGAACCACACCACAGACTAAAACAAAAATGTTTATTTTATCAGGTATTGATGTTTCCTACATTTTGACACCACTTTTGGACTATTTTTAAACATAATTCCAGAGTCTGCACACATGGAGTACGGCATTTTGTATTTTTTAGCCTATCTTTAGGTATCCCACATTGCAGTGTTTGGCTTTAAAATATTATTTCATAGCCCCTAAGCTCCTGTCAATGCATTGACTTTACATATGTTTTCACGTATACCCTGCCTTCTTTTAGTCAGTCAGGTTTAATTACCATTGCTTGCTTTTTAATGACTACTTAAAAAGGTAAACATGTATACTCACACAGAGCACAGTATTCTCAGCGCCTGTTACTACTTTTTCTTTCTAAAGAGGCCAATTTTCATGCTTTAGTTATGCCTGATTTGTATTCCTTAAACTCATGTCCCCTCCCCCTAAACACTTCTCCTTTGTATCTGTCAAAGTGACTAGATTTGAACTGTTTGCTGCTGTGATTGAAAGCTCACAGCAGGAGACAAAGTTCATGTGCTGAGAATAGTGTTCTGTGTCAGTCGTACACCTCTGGCTGCACATCCACCTTAGGTTCTGGATAGTGTCTGGCAATTAAGAGACCCACAGGAGTCCTCCTGCTGCATGATGATCTCTTGCAGTGAATTCTCTAGCTGGTTTATTCCACTACTCCTTAACTCTTGGCCTTAATGCTGCCTCTCTTACTTGAGAGGCCAACATTTCTACTTTAACAGTGGCTGACAGCAAACACCCCTTCTCTCTAAGTCATATACATATGCATACACACACACACACACACACACACACACACACACACACACACACACACACATTTATATGCATGTTTACACACACGAGCGTGCGTATGTAATGTGTGATTTGTGTGTGTCCATGTGTATTGTGTGTGTATGTGTGTGTGTGTGTGTGTGTGTGTGTGTGTGTGTGTGTGTGTGTGTGTCTTTGTTTGATACATGTGTTGAACAGAGACCACTTCCAGCCCAAACCCAATGCCTAAACACGGCACACATTTTACATTTCAGTTTTTAGTGCAGATTTCACAAGCAGAAACCAATTTATATAAAAGGGTAGTAACAGTGTAACATTGTGAGAATAATAGCAAATATTGCAGTAAACTGTATCCGTGTGTGTAATTCATACTAGAACTAACATAGAAAATTGAAGAAATAGGCAAAACCGGGCCTTTAACAGAACTTTAATAGAACTTTTATTAGCACTTTCGTCCACAAAAAGTTGTTAATGTGAACTTCATCAGATAAAACTACTTCACATATAATAGTCCTTTTATAGGTTCATAGGTTCATAGGTTTATACTAGGCTATCTGCCCTAAGGCATTTATAAGCCTAGCCCAAAGTTTAGTCCTATTTATTAAGTCGCTTGCTCTAGTGGTTTTGCTTGCTTTGGATTTTTGGTTTTTGGTGGATTTTGATGGCATTAATGGTCCATGGCATTGGGCATGTGGATGTGGTCATGTATGTCAGGTATCTGAGCAGTGGATGCGACTGAATAGAGGAAATTTCTTTTTTCTTCATATGCATGATTTATGATTTTTTGAGTCCTTATCCCTTGATGAGGAACTTTGGGGGGTCTCAATTGCTGCCAGATGTCGGGGAGATACATCCCGATGGGGGGGGATTACTCGATCATTGGTCTGATAGAGAAGTGAACACAGAAACAATGATCTCACTAGATCTGGATGTGAATCCCTTCATCATGATCAGGTGGGCAATGGAAGGTCTTTTCTAACCACTTTAGCAGTGTCAAAGAAGGTCCCTGATAACCTCTTCTGTGCTTAGTGGATATATATGTTTTATATAAAACAAATGCCAATCACAGCAATTCTTCCTACTTGCATCACATTCCCCTCCCCCTCCCCTTTTTTAATTCGTGAAAAATATTCCAAAACTAAAAAACAAATGACAAAAACTTATTACACATATCAAAACAGACAAGAATATCAACATTTTTATATAAATGTATTGCATTCCTACATCAAACCAATTAAAAACAAATAACTTAAGTAATTTTAAAATTATAAATGTTAAAAATCATAAAAAATTGTAATATAGTCATAACAGAACTCTCAAATATATTTTATATATATATATATATATATATATATATATATATATATATATATATATATATATATATATATATATATATAAATTAACTATTCCAAAATCAGAAATCAAGTTATTCAATAAACAGTTTCCCAAATTTTTCATTTTATGTGGTCTGCGACTTTAGTTTTAAAAGCCAAGAGACAGAACAGTAATCATACAGCCTGGGCCATTTATGGGCATTTAATTTAAGCTGCCACATTAACTTCTTTTTCTCTAAGTAAACATTCCCAGGACCACCTCTAAATCCCATCCTAACAGTATCAGTTGCCATATACCTAAAACCATGTCCTGGGAAATGCATCACATGCTTCGCCAAGGCATTATTCTCCTGTTCTTTTCTAATTTTGTATTCATGTTCATATATTCTATCCCTAAGCCTACGTTCAGTGTTGGCCACATAAAAACATGGGCATTCCTGACATTTGGCCAGGTATCATCCCCTTAGAATTACATTCAAATTTTTGAGGTAACTTATATTCCATCTCTCCTATTTGGAAATTCATACCGAAACTAATCTTGCTAGAAAAGGGACATCTCCCACATTTTACCATCTGGTATTTAGAATACCTTTCGTTTGGATTCATATTTTCCAAAATTGCCTTAAAATTAAAGCCCCTCCTGTAAACTATCCTGGGAGAACTCCTGAATTTCTCCCTAAACAATTTCTCCTCAGTCAAAATTGGCCAAATTTTATATAAAATCCTTTTTATCCCTGTATGGTCACTACTAAATTGGCTAACAGAATTAATTGAAAAGTTTATAATTATACCAACTGAGTTCCCCCTACCATATATTCCCACTCCTAATTGAGTTGTTACCAAATCCTTGGAACCGTAATATGGGCCAAAAATATCCAGAAGCCCTTTTATTCAAAACCTTGTCCACTAATTCGGTCAGGAGTGCCAATGGGTACCCTCTCTTCTCAGACATTCCCTTTAAATGGTCACATTCCTGCTTGAAATGTTCATCCAGAGTTATCATTCTAGCAGCTCTGACGAGCTGCCCCTTAACCACCTACCTTTTTTGATGGTAAGAATGGGAGCTAGAGTGGAGTAAAAAAAGGAGCTAATATAGATTTTTCCTAAAATCCCTAGCTGTGGTTATCTTCTGTTGGTCTGTCCCTTTCTTCTAAATAAATAAAACTTTTCAAATCCTCAGCATTAAATAAGTAAATTTCCTCAGCAAATTGAAGGGTAAATAAATATTAAAATATTTTATAACCATGTTGTCTTTTTTTCACACTACAGACTATGAATATAAATATATTGTCCAGGTAACGCAAATATAACTTCAGTATTCCAGAAAGTACTGCTGAAGATGTAGTTATGCTCCCAGAAAGCCATAACCAAATTAGCAAAAACCGCACCACAAGGAGACACCATTGCCACCCCACATTTATGTAAATAATAATTCCCTTCAAAATAAATGAAATTATTATTAAGCACAATTTCAGAATTCCTCATATAAGTTAATCTGGTTCTGGGGGACCCCCTTGTTACCCTAGAATTCGATCACCCATTGAATACACATAATATACTGAAATTAGAGTATCACAACCCATCAGCATTTGTTAAGGAATTCAAATGCTGTAAAAATTGTTATAGTCCAGCAGAGAATATACAGCAAATGTTACCTGGGAGAAGCACTAGTTGTAGAATTCATTATTTACAATGTGTGATGATCAAGCAGGCATGTAATATGTAGTCTTGAGTTGGTTGCGACCTGGCAGCAAATGAAGGGTTCCCATGTACCCATGAATTACCACATAGGTGGCAGTACACTAAACACCAAAAGTGTGATGAGAGACTTAAGGACACAGGTGGACAGTGGTCTCACCTTTGATAACCACATCGTCACAACAGTCAGGAAATCCTTCTGTGTGGCACCACCTCATCACTAAGGGCTTTTCATCCAGAAAAAAGGAGGTCAGTGTCCCACTATACTTATCCCTCATTAGACCCATTATAGAGTACAACGCCCCGTTTGGTATGTACCTCACAAGACATCTGCAACAGCTGGAAAGGCCATAGAAATACCTCACTAAAAGAATCACAGGCCTAAAGCAGATGCCCTATGCTGACCATCTAAAAAAACTCCAGCTATACTCTGTCGCATATCGTCTACTCAGAGGTGATCTCTGCTTAACATAGAAGGCCATGTGAAACCCTGAGCTGTTGGACATGCTCCACTTAAAGAAATCCTAATCCCGCAGAGCCACACACTCCAGGGATCTAAACCTTGTCATCACAATGAACAAAACATGCTGGAGGGATAGGTTCCTGACCCAGAGACTCCCCATACTCTGGAATAGACTGCCCATACCTGTCAAGCAGATCACCTCCTTGGCCCTCTTCAAAAGGAACCTTGACGATTGGATGGGAGATAAGAAATTCACCCCATGGATCACGTCAGTCGCCCTGCTAGACAGGGGTCCAGGGAAGTAAATATTGTGGGAAGAATTATCCAGGGAATTGTTATGGCTAGGCTTGTATAGGCCCTAGGGCCGATAGCCTAGTACCAACCTATGAACCTATGAAATGTATTGCACTTTTCAGAGTCTGGGAAATAACACTAAGAAGTTTGGGTAACCTAAGTACTTCTGTACCTTTATACTATTTTACACCTATATACATATATCACTGCCTCAGAATTCCTGAGCTTGGGTTCAGTCCTGACCTTTCGTCACGGTCTGGGTCACCATCTCCGTGTAGTGTTAAATGTTTCCCTTTGTTGAATTGACTAGCTATGGGTATCCTGATTTCCTCCTACTGCCCAAATATACACTGGTTGATTGACTATACTAAGCTATCCATACACACACACACACACATTTTATATATATATATATATATATATATATATATATATATATATATATATATATAAAATGTGTGTGTGTATATATATATATATATATATATATATATATATATATATATATATATATATATATATATATACACACACATATATATATATATATATATATATATATATATATATATATAATGTGTGTGTGTGTATATGCTCTATTTGCATTGCCCTTGTGGTCTGGATCATGGCTGAAAATGTTCTGAGAAGATGCAACTCACTTGCCCAGTTTAACAAGTAAGTAAATAAAACTAAACTCCCCTGTTGTCAAGCATAAAGGGAACAAATTGCTTATTGCTGAAGTCTTCCTACTTTTTCCATTTTTTTTTAATTCACAAATCAGTATTGCAGATTGCCTTGGGATGCTTATGTAACACTAGGACTTGTTACAAACGCTTTAAATTATGCTAAATTTGCTTTCACTTTCCTTCATTTTCTCCCACAGGTATAAGATGAGTCTCTTGAATAAATTGTAGCATTATTGTTACCTTTTTTTCCACAGATGAAGCCACTTGGGTGCAACCTGATTGGTGTCCCTATTGACAAATATGGTATTATTCCAAAAGCTCTGAAAGATGTCCTCTCCGAATGGAAGCCAGAAGATGGAAAAAACCCAAAATCCAACATTCCAAAAGTACTCTATACAGTTCCAAATGGTAACAATCCTACTGGCACTTCCATGACTACACAGCGCAAGGAAGAAATCTATCAGGTATAGTCTGAGGCTGGGGCTAAATTCTGTTTACAAACTACAAAACTATAACATACTAAAACTCTGTCTTTTAGAGTGCCCGGGTAAGGGAACATTTTATCAGGGATCATGGCATAATTATAAATCAGAAAGCACCAAAACCACAAAACTTTGAACAAAATACATATTGGACAGTGAAGCCAAAACTACAGAATACAGAAATAGATTAAAATAAGGCAAGTTTTACATATGAAAATGATGTACTGCCACTTTACTTGCACCCAGACACTCCTGAAAATTATGTAGACCAACTCTACGGTAGAAGGAGTACATAATTTTTAACACAGCCAAACATTCGTATTACTCTAAGGTACTGCAGCTTCAGAGTTAGTATATATAATTAGATGGGGGGGGGGCAGTGGCACAGGCCTACCTCAAAAGCAGATTGCTATTATTCTTAATTTGATGAACTAGTAAGTGTACAATATATATTTGTCTTTTTCTGACAGTGGTATTGAGGCTTTTACTGTTCAAGCCTTCCAACATCTCTTCCTTGTGTTTTAGGGATTTTAAAAGTTCATAATTCTTAATTGTATATATTTTTGTTTTATTATTCTTTGACTCACTATTATACCTTGTTCTCATTCAGGGTGAAACAGAGCATGGCTGTAAGAAATCTGCATAGCTAAGTGATAGAATAAAGAGCAGAAGCCAACACCATTTGATTTCAGCTCTTGTGTTGATGTTCTTCGTGTTTCACTGTTGCAGTCATCACACTTGGGTTGTCTGCCTGCAGGTAGCCGTCAGTCGGCCCGAATACCAGAGACTTAGTATTTCTGCGTCGGTTGCTATCACTTCAGAGCTGACGTCAAGTCATCAGGGGTATAAAAACAGGCAGCCGATGCCATTACATCAGTCTTTCCTGCCGAGGAGCCCAAAGCAGATGCATTTCGCACGAGTGCCGGTTGGCCGCTACCTGAGTTTTTGTTTCCGAATTGAATCATCCTGAAGTCTTCTAAAGCTAACTATCCCATTGGGAATTTTTTTTCTTGCTCTGACTGATGTCAGAAAAAGTTAACAATTGTCTCGCCTGTGGAAAGCAAATACCACACCGAGATTTCCATTCTTACTGCGTCACCTGTTTAGGCCCAGACCACGACGTAACTCACTCTCGGTTTTTTGCTTTGTTCAACACCCGAACTATTCGTCGTCGGGCCCTTATTGTCACTAAATACTTTCTCTCTTGATCTCTGTATTCCAAAATGGCTTCGGTAAGCCATCTGTCTACCGATCTTCCCAAAAAAACATAAGTTTAAAGACAGAGGCAGACCGCACAAGTCCAAAACTGCTGACAACGCTTCCGTTAAGCTAGTCACAGCCCCTGATGCCCACTTCGATGGATTTGCAGGCCGCTACCGAGACCCATTCAGAGTCCGGTATGCCACGAGACTCTTCTTTGACTACGGAACCTGTGGATGTCTCTACATTGGATGGGTCCGGAGCCACTGTGCAGGCACCAGCTTCCGAGGAAGTTCTTAGCATTACCGATATTCAACACAAACCGACAACTTCTTTTGCGTCTTCAGTTCTGTCTAAAACTACCGAGTTTCTAAGGCCAAGAGTATGAGCTATGCCTAAAAAACGACGACCCAAACTCAAGCACCTGCTTCCTTGCCACAATCTCAAATGCTTAAAAATGGCAGAAAACCTGATCATGCTGCTTAGGGGAAGCCAGCCTTCCCCTGCTAAGAGAAAAAGAGACCTGTCCCCAGCAGCTTTATCTGACCAAGAGTCCAACGACTCTGAGGTTTCTGAATATGAAGACATGCCTTTATCTGCTTATGAGGATTCTGATGCAGGGAAATCCATTCCCTCTGCTTCCCCTCCAGAGGATTTTTTCTTTTGGTGAAACTCTACATACTTTAAGAGAGCATTTCCACTAGGAATGCCAGGATTATCCTCAGTCCAAAAAGAGACTCAGGGAATTTTTAGATTTGCCACAACATAGACCTTAGCTATCCCTCCTGTTATGGATGTTGTGGATGATGTCTTTATGGAATCCAGTCTAACTCCTGATACTTTACCCCCCTGCTCCAAGGAAACCAGACAGGTACTACAGAGTTCCTGACTCTCACAAATTTCTTTTCAAAAATCCTACTGCTGACCCAGAGGTCATTTCCCAAGGGCCTAAAGGTATAAAGGCAACTACAGCTATAGAATCCCACTCCTTCGGTCAGGGATTCCCAAGCTTTAGACAGATGGGTAAAAAGTATACACCTCTGCAACTCTCACCATTAGGGCATTGAATTGCCAGTTCCACATGCTGAAATACCAGCAACATATTATGGAACTTATTAAGCAAAAATTATCTACCTTTCCTGACTGTGCAGAAAATAAAGAATTACAGGAGCTTATGCATTCTGCAAGCCAAGTCAGCAAGCATACCTTGCAATGTGGGTTTAACGCCCTAGAAAGATCTTGCAGGGCAGTAGTCACAGGTTCTGTACTTAGAAGGCATGCTTGGCATAAGGAGCAGACCTTGCCAGATCATGCCAAATCAAAATTACTGGACGCTCCTTTGAACAAGGACAATCTGTTTGGCACCAAAGCAGAAGAGTTTCTAAAAAAGATGGAAGAAAAAGCTAAGTCTATGCAGACAGTCAAAGATTTTTTGCAAGTGCAGCCTCCAAGATTCAGTAGGCATTGCCCCTCGAAACATTGGTCCTTTCCAGCCCCTTCAAGGCCATCTCAAACTAGACCCAGGGGAAACAGACGCCCCCAGATTACAGTCTCAGGGTCTGCAGAGATCTAAGCAATGGAGTACCTCCACTTCTAAAACAGGGAGTGCTAAGCCATCCCCTTACGGAAAGAATTCACAATGACTTCTCAACTCCACTCCTCACCTCTGCCCAATTGCTCGTGCCCCTAGGAGGGAAACTTGGCCACCATGCAAAAAACCAGACCTTCATCACCAAAGACCGATGGGTCCTCAACATTCTATCCCAGGGGTACAGATTTTACTTCCACACACTGCCAACCCCAAAAAGGGTTCCCAGACCTTCCTCCAATCCAGTGGGCAAGGGACAAAAGCAGGTTCAGTCCCTGCTCTCCATCAGAGCAATTCAACCTGTTCCTGCAGAGCAGATAGGTCAAGGGTTTTATTCCAGACTTTTCCTGGTATCCAGAAAAGAGGGCACTTAGCACCCAATCCTAGATCTTTCCATTCTAAACACCTTCCTGGTGGTACCAAAATTCAGAATGCTCACCCTTCAGCAGCTTCTTCCTATGCTGTCCAAAGATGCCTGGTTAGCCACCCTAGACCTAAAAGAAGCCTTTCTTCACATCCCTATCAGGGACTCATGCAGGAAATATCTAGTGTTTCAGGGCAGGATCTATGCATTATCAGTTCTCTGCACTTCCCTTTGGCTTATCCACTGCTCCCAGAGTCTTCACAAAATGCCTGGCTCCAGCCATTGCCTATTGCAGACAGAGAAAGATTCAAATATACTCTTACTTGGACGATTGCCTGGTTTCAGGCAGACAGTCAGGAAAAGCTGTTGCAGCACCTGACATTTGTAAATAACCTTCTTAACCTCCCTGGGGTATACCATCAACGAAAAGAAATCAAAACTAGCCCCCAGTCAAAAGATTGTATTCCTGGGAGCAAGCTTGGACACAGCATCACAGATGCCTATCTAACAGGCTACTTTGCTCAAATGGCCACCAGAACCCAGCTATCCGCAAGGAAAATCCTGCAGGCTCTAGAGTTCATGGCCTCTTGCATTCTACTAATTCCATATGCCAGACTGCATATGAGGAAACTTCAGTGGTACTTAAAAAGTCTTTGGTGCCAACATTCTCAGGACCTGGAAACCGTCATACCTATCATACCTTGTCTAAGGACAGAGTTTCTTTGGTGGGCAGCAGCATGCAACCACAACAAGGGACTGCCCTTTACTCAACCCCATGCCCCCCATACCCTAACCACAGACGTATCAAGACTATGCCTGGGGGGCATATCTGGACGACAAGTGCATTCAGGGCCACTGGAGCCCAAGTCAAATTCTTCTGCACATCAACCAAAAAGAGATACCAGCTGTTCAGCACACTCTGAAAGCTTTCAGATCCCTACTCTCACCTGGACCCCTGCTAATAAAAACCAGCAACACCACAGTGATGTGGTACATCAACAAGCAGGGGGAAACCCACTCTTACCCACTCTGCAGGCTAGCCATGACCCTGTGGAACACGGTATTAGCCATGCATATTCATCTGCAAGCTCAATTCCTGCCAGGCAAACAAAACTCTGTGGCAGACGACTCAAGCAGAAATCTCCTAGACCCACAGGAGTGGCAATTAGACCCCAGCATTTTCAGCCTTCTAACCCAGAAATGGGGGACCGCGGAGGTGGACCTTTTTGCCTCCCCCTACAATCACCAGCTCAGCAAATTCTGCACCAGGACACCTCACAGCAGGGCCTGGAAAGTGGATGCCTATGAACCTATATTGGATGGGAGATAGGAAATTCACCCCGGGGATCATGTCAGTTGCCCTGCTTGACAGGGGTCCAGGGAAGTAAATATTGTGGGAAGAAATATCCAGGGAATCGTTATGGCTAGGCTTGTATATAGGCCCTAGGGCCGATAGCCTAGTACCAACCTATGAACCTATTCTTCCAGTGGGTAAACCTCTCAATCTATGCATTTCACCCTCTGCCTCTTCTTACAAGAATATTACTCAAGATAAGACAGGACAAACCAAGGGCAGTCCTGATTGCCCCAGACTGCCCACGCCAGCACTGGTACCCACTACTGTGCAGTCTGTCACCGGTGCCACCATGGCACCTACCCCAGATCCCTACAATCCTCACTCAGCAGGAGGGAGAGATTGTGCATCTGCAGCTGCAAACCCTGAACCTTACAGCCTGGCGTATTCCTTGAATTCTCCCCCAGTGACCAGCCTAAGCAAGCAGGTGCTGGACGTCATTCTTGAAGCCAGAAGACCCAGTACAAGGAAATCCTATGCTGATAAGTGGAAAAGGTATTGTTCCTGGATTCGGTGTAAAGGAGTGGACACAGCACTGCCCTCCTTACCTGTAATCCTGGATTACCTAGCAGATATACTCCACAGAGACCTATCCTTCTCTTCCATTAAGATCTATGCCTCTGCCATCTCAGCACATTACAACACTGAGCCACCTGTCTTCTCTCACCCTCTCATCAAACAGTTCCTGAAAGGGGCCAACAACTTAAGGCCACCAAGGAGAGCCCTCACCCCTGCCTGGGACCTTAACTTTGCACTGGAAAAGCTCACGCTACCCCCCCCCCCCTTTGAGCCAGTAGCATCAGCAGAGTTAAAGTTCCTCCCTTGGAAAACCGCATTGCTTCTGGCCATCACTTCAGCTAGAAGTGTGTCTGAGCTACAAGCACGTATGGCTGTGGAACCCTTCATTATTTTTCATGTTGACAGGGTCTCCCTCAGGACTAACCCTACTTTTATGCCTAAAGTGGTGTCCAGTGTAGCTCTCAACCAATCTATCCATTTGCCAGCCTTCTTCCCTAATCCTCAAAATAAAGGGGAAAAGGATTTTGCACTCTTTAGACATGCACAGACAGCACAGATTTTACCTTGATAGGACTAAGCCCTTCAGGAAATCTGACCAGTTACTAGTCAGCTTTGCACCAAGGGCAGAGGGCAAGGCCATATCAAAACAAATCATTTCCAAATGGATAGCACAGTGTATCCATTTCTGTTACAAACACCATGGGAAACCATCCCCTCTGGGGGTCAGAACGCATTCCACTAGGGCAACTGCAACCTCTGCAGCATTCCTCAGGGGATTCCCTACCAGGGACATCCTGGAAGCTGCTACCTGGAGTTCTGTTCACACCTTCACCAAGCATTACCACCTGCCTATCTTTTCCAAATCCAGGACGGGATTTGCAACAGCAGTCGTGCAGGGCATACTAGCCAGCCCCAACTCTTCTTGACTGCCTGCACCCATTCTTCAGCTTTGGGAATCAACCCAAGTGTGATAACTGCAACAGTGAACACAAAGAACACAGTACAGTTGTGTACACTTACCATAAATGTAGATGTTTGAGTGTATTCACTGTTGCAGTCCTGGTTTCCCACCCTCCAGACCCCTTCTCTCTCTCTCTCTCTCTCTCTCAATCCTCTATTTCTATTACTCACCCCTTACAGGGCTGTTGGTATTTACTTTTTACTGGTGGTGTTTTTTCCACCATAACTTAGCTCCCTATTATGGGGGCTCCTAACATTTGGGGCAAGAAAAACTGATGTAATGGCGTCGGCTGCCTGTTTTTATACCCCTGACGACCTGACGTCAGTCCTGAAGTGACAGCAACCAACACAGAATTACTAAGTCTCTGGTATTCGGGCCGACTGAGGGCTACATGCAGGCAGATAACCCAAGTGTGATGAGTGCAACAGTGAATACACACAAACATCTACATTTATGGTAAGTGTACACAACTGTACTTTCTTTCACTTGAGGTGTTACTGTGTATATCCATGGAAAGGTGTATGCCATGAATGTAACAGTGAAACATGAAAGGATGCTTCTAGTTATTTGTATGATTGGTAGCAGGGATAATAAGATGGAAATGAAAGCAATTTCAAATGATAATCTTGCTATCGGTACTTCCACTTCATTTCCTTGTCATAGACTTAAATATCACTAATGTCAAATCAACTTGAGTTCAAAGAGGATTTAAAATCTTACATTTACATGCGATACTTAGCTTCTGACTCACCCCTGTGCCAGAGGCTTCACTTCTTTAATCCTTTACTTAACATAGCAAACTCAAAGTTTGCTGCATTCCTGAGAAAGTGGAATTTCCCCTGAGATGACCTTATTTAAAAAGAGGGCATTTTCTGTAAAGCAAACTCATTTGAATAGAATGCTTTTCACACTCTGTGAAGATTGTAAGAGTGCCATTTACACTGACTGTCTACTACCTTCTGTGTCTCTCTAGGGAGCTTTACATAGGTTGTTTGTGACACTGGCAGCAGGGCAGGGAAATCTTTTCTGTTTTGTAATCAATTTGGTCAGACAGAGTATGGAATCCATACTATCTGACCAAAACTCTGTTTGATGAATACCATTTCTTGTTGTGCATAGTGGACCCTTGACTGTTTCTTGAAAACAGGTTGGTCAAACACAGTATCTGAATTTGCCCTTTTTATTCTTCCTCACTAATGGTTCCGGATCCAATCTCAGATTCGACTCAGCCACATACTACAGACTTCAGATCCAACTGTCAAGCTCTTCCCTCTATACATAATGCCCCCTCCATTCCCATTATCTCAGATCCTGGTTAGATGCAGGCTCCACTCTCAAGCATTGTAAGAGATTTTTTTCTTGTTTTGAAATTGCTGTTTGTATGTTATAGGTAGGTGTATATCTTTCTCTGTACCTACATCTTTAGTTTTTGCAGGCATTAGGTATGTTATAGGTAGGTGTATATCTTTCTCTGTACCTACATCTTTAGTTTTTTGCAGGCATTAGGTATGTTATAGGTAGGTGTATATCTTTCTCTGTACCTGCATCTTTAGTTTTTGCAGGCATTAGGTATGTTATAGGTAGGTTATATATCTTTCTCTGTACCTACATCTTTAGTTTTTGCAGGCATTAGGTATGTTATAGGTAGGTTATATATCTTTCTCTGTACCTACATCTTTAGTTTTTGCAGGCATTAGGTATGTTATAGGTAGGTGTATATCTTTCTCTGTACCTGCATCTTTAGTTTTTGCAGGCATTAGGTATGTTATAGGTAGGTTATATATCTTTCTCTGTACCTACATCTTTAGTTTTTGCAGGCATTAGGTATGTTATAGGTAGGTTATATATCTTTCTCTGTACCTACATCTTTAGTTTTTGCAGGCATTAGGTATGTTATAGGTAGGTGTATATCTTTCTCTGTACCTACATCTTTAGTTTTTGCAGGCATTAGGTATGTTATAGGTAGGTTATATATCTTTCTCTGTACCTACATCTTTAGTTTTTGCAGGCATTAGGTATGTTATAGGTAGGTGTATATCTTTCTCTGTACCTACATCTTTAGTTTTTTGCAGGCATTAGGTATGTTATAGGTAGGTTATATATCTTTCTCTGTACCTACATCTTTAGTTTTTTGCAGGCATTAGGTATGTTATAGGTAGGTTATATATCTTTCTCTGTACCTACATCTTTAGTTTTTGCAGGCATTAGGTATGTTATAGGTAGGTGTATATCTTTCTCTGTACCTACATATTTAGTTTTTGGAGGCATTAGGTATGTTATAGGTAGGTTATATATCTTTCTCTGTACCTACATCTTTAGTTTTTGCAGGCATTAGGTATGTTATAGGTAGGTTATATATCTTTCTCTGTACCTACATCTTTAGTTTTTGCAGGCATTAGGTATGTTATAGGTAGGTTATATATCTTTCTCTGTACCTACATCTTTAGTTTTGCAGGCATTAGGTATGTTATAGGTAGGTGTATATCTTTCTCTGTACCTACATCTTTAGTTTTTGCAGGCATTAGGTATGTTATAGGTAGGTTATATATCTTTCTCTGTACCTACATCTTTAGTTTTTGCAGGCATTAGGTATGTTATAGGTAGGTGTATATCTTTCTCTGTACCTACATATTTAGTTTTGGAGGCATTAGGTATGTTATAGGTAGGTTATATATCTTTCTCTGTACCTACATCTTTAGTTTTTGCAGGCATTAGGTATGTTATAGGTAGGTTATATATCTTTCTCTGTACCTACATCTTTAGTTTTTTGCAGGCATTAGGTATGTTATAGGTAGGTTATATATCTTTCTCTGTACCTACATCTTTAGTTTTTGCAGGCATTAGGTATGTTATAGGTAGGTGTATATCTTTCTCTGTACCTACATCTTTAGTTTTTGCAGGCATTAGGTATGTTATAGGTAGGTTATATATCTTTCTCTGTACCTACATCTTTAGTTTTTTGCAGGCATTAGGTATGTTATAGGTAGGTTATATATCTTTCTCTGTACCTACATCTTTAGTTTTTTGCAGGCATTAGGTATGTTATAGGTAGGTTATATATCTTTCTCTGTACCTACATCTTTAGTTTTTGCAGGCATTAGGTATGTTATAGGTAGGTGTATGTCTTTCTCTGTACCTACATCTTTAGTTTTTGCAGGCATTAGGTATGTTATAGGTAGGTTATATATCTTTCTCTGTACCTACATCTTTAGTTTTTTGCAGGCATTAGGTATGTTATAGGTAGGTTATATATCTTTCTCTGTACCTACATCTTTAGTTTTTTGCAGGCATTAGGTATGTTATAGGTAGGTTATATATCTTTCTCTGTACCTACATCTTTAGTTTTTGCAGGCATTAGGTATGCTATAGGTAGGTAGGTTATATATCTTTCTCTGTACCTACATCTTTAGTTTTTTGCAGGCATTAGGTATGTTATAGGTAGGTTATATATCTTTCTCTGTACCTACATCTTCAGTTTTTGCAGGCATTAGGTATGTTATAGGTAGGTGTATATCTTTCTCTGTACCTACATCTTTAGTTTTTGCAGGCATTAGGTATGTTATAGGTAGGTTATATATCTTTCTCTGTACCTACATCTTTAGTTTTTGCAGGCATTAGGTATGTTATAGGTAGGTTATATATCTTTCTCTGTACCTACATCTTTAGTTTTTGCAGGCATTAGGTATGTTATAGGTAGGTGTATATCTTTCTCTGTACCTACATATTTAGTTTTTGGAGGCATTAGGTATGTTATAGGTAGGTTATATATCTTTCTCTGTACCTACATCTTTAGTTTTTGCAGGCATTAGGTATGTTATAGGTAGGTTATATATCTTTCTCTGTACCTACATCTTTAGTTTTGCAGGCATTAGGTATGTTATAGGTAGGTTATATATCTTTCTCTGTACCTACATCTTTAGTTTTTGCAGGCATTAGGTATGTTATAGGTAGGTGTATATCTTTCTCTGTACCTACATCTTTAGTTTTTGCAGGCATTAGGTATGTTATAGGTAGGTTATATATCTTTCTCTGTACCTACATCTTTAGTTTTTGCAGGCATTAGGTATGTTATAGGTAGGTTATATATCTTTCTCTGTACCTACATCTTTAGTTTTTGCAGGCATTAGGTATGATGTCCTTCATGGATGCATCTGCAGTCATAACAACTGGGTTGTCCTGTCGTCAGGCAGCCCTTCAGTCGGCAGTTCAAAGCCCGGGTCCGGCTTCGGCTGATGTCCCACTTCACCCGACGTCATCTCTGTTGGTCTTCGGGTATAAAAGCATCAGCCGACGCCATTTTCTTCAGTCTTTCTTGCCGCGTGGCGCCCGAAGCAGAAGCTGTTCGCAAGTGCCGGTCGGTCGGATCCAGAGATTACTTCTACCGAATACTACTTCGAAGACTTCTAAAGCTAAGTACCCGTTGGGGACTCTTTCTTGCCTCAGCCGATGTCAGAAAAAGTTAATAATTGTTTAACCTGTGGGAAACAAATACCTCATAATGATTTCCACTCTTACTGCCTGCCTTGCTTAGGCCCAGCCCACGTAGCAGCCTGTTAGTCCTGTGCTTCTTTCAACCGACGAACGCTTAGGCGTCGGTCGGAGTTTGCAGAACAGTTTTTCGGTTCTGATTTTGCGTACATTATGCCGCCGGATCCTCCGACTCACGCATTCTGCCAAAAACGCAAAAAAGACCGACACTCGCGGTCCGCGGTTTCGGCGAAACCATGGTTAAGCAAACATGAGTGTCTCGGTTTCGCGAAACCGAAAACTGATCAAAATACAGCTGAATCTATCTCTACAACTGAGGTCCCTGCTAACACTCTTGAATCGGCCTCAGAAATTTTACCCACTACGGTGCTTACCACTGACTTATCAGACACCATTCCCTTGGATGTCTCTACCCCAGCACGTGGTGCTGCTAGGCCTCCAGCAGCCATGTCCATTAAGGCCTTCGCCAGGGCTAAAGCAGCCAAGACTACTAAAACAGTGCCTGTTAAACCCCTCAACCAGGCCCTCTTCCAGTTCTCAAATGCTTACTTTGGCAGAAGATTTAATTTCATTAATTAGAGGATCTCAATCTCACCCAGACAGGGCCTCTCAGCCCCCAGAGAAGAGACCTAGGGCAGAGCCCCATGAGCCAGTGTCCTCTGATGATTCTGCTGATGAATCAGACATTACTGACCAGCCAGAGGCTCCTTTCTCCAATTTTGAAGATTCTGATGCTGAAGAATCCATTCCAGCTGCTTCCCCACCAGAAGAATTCTCCTTTGGGGAAACCTTGCATGCCATGCGAGAACAGTTCCAATGGCAGCAACAGGATTTTTCAGACTCCAGGAAAAGACTTAGGACCTTTTTGCACCTTCCACAGCACAGGCCCTTAGCTATACCTCCTGTTCTCTCTGTGGTGGATGATGCTTTCAATGATGTCTGCTCCGCTCCAGATTCTTTACCCCCAGCCCCTGCCAAACCAGACAGATTTTACAGGGTGCCAGATACTCATCACCACATTTACAAGGCCCCTCTTGCAGACCCCAAAACTATTTCCCAGGGTCCCAAGGCAGTAGCCGCGACCATAGCTAAAAACCCTGTTCCTTCTGAAAGGGAAGCAAGGTCATTAGACAGATGGGGTAAAAAGGTTTACACTTCAGCCACTCTCTCAGTTAGAGCTTTAAACTGTCAGTTTCACATGATACAATACCAAGAGTTTATGCTTGATCAGTTAACTAAAAAGCTAACCACTGATGAATCTCTTGATAAGAAATATGTATTAGAAATGGTAAATAACATACAGCAAGTTAGTAACCACTCTTTAAAATGTGGCTATGATGCACTGGAGGCTTCATTTAGATCAGCCATGACTGGCACTGTAATTAGAAGGCATGCATGGCTAAAGGAGCAAGCTTTACGGATCATGTTAAATCTAAATTGCTAGATGCTCCTATGGATAAAACAAGTTTGTTTGGTACACCTGCCCAGCAGGTTATGAAGAAAATGGAAGAAAAGGCAAAATCAGTCCAGACAGTTAAAGATTTCTTGCAGGTTCAACCCCAAGGTTTAGCAGGAACTGGCCTGCCAAAATTGGTCCTTTCCTGACTCCACAAGACCTCAAAGGGGCAGGAATAGACGTTGCAGAGGCAGAAACCAATCCAGAGGAGGTGCCTACAGAGGACGACAGTGGCAAGGTAACAACAGAGGCACAGACTCAACACCTGCCACTACATCAACACAGCCACAGTGACTTAATCCTAAACCCGCCTACCAGGAACAGATAGCAGCTCCTCTAGGCGGAAAGTTAACCTTATTTTCATAAAACTGGCACCACATAACAAAGGACAAGTGGATTTCACGAACCATAGATCAAGGTTACCGGTTCCACTTCCACACTTTACCAGACAAAAGAGGAATGCCAAATCTACCTCCAAATCAAAAGACAGAGGCTCTACAACAAATAATGGAGTTAGCAAACATGAGAGCTGTGGAGAAAGTGCCAACAGCAGAGCAAGGAAAGGGGTTCTACTCCAGACTATTCCTAGTTCCAAGAAAGGAAAAAGTTGGAGACCAATTCTAGACCTGTCCACCCTGAATACTTACATCATTGTCCCAAAATTCAAAATGCTGACCCTACAGCAACTTCTTCCCATGCTGGGCAAGGAGTGTTGGCTGGCAACTCTAGATCTCAAGGAGGCATACCTGCACGTCCCCATTCGACCAATCTGCAGAAGATACCTCAGATTTCTTGCAGGATCAGAGCACTATCAATTCTCAGCATTGCCCTTTGGCTTATCTACTGCCCAGAGTATTCACAAAATGCCTGGCATCAGTAATCGCCCATTGCAGACTACAGGAATTCAAATTTATCCATACCTGGACGACTGCCTGATACAAGGAGACAACAAAAGCAAGCTGACAACAGATTTGCAAAGGGTCATTTACTTGCTTCAAGCACTGGGATACACAGTCAATTTACAAAAGTCAAGACTGATACCATCCCAGACAAGGACTTTCCTGGGAGCGGAATTGGACACAGTAAGACAAATGGCATTCCTAACTACAGAAAAAGAAAGAACTCCTCTTTACTTCTTGGCACTAACAAAACTGAACAAGTTAACAGCAAGAAAGGTACTGCAGGCCTTGGGTTTCATGGCATCATGCATAATCTTGGTTCCATTTGCCAGACTACATATGAGAAAACTACAGTGGTACCTAAAGAATTTATGGTCCCAACACAGACACAGCCTAGAAACGGAAATCCCACTAATACCATGCTTAAAACAGGAGTTCCTATGGTGGGCTCAGGCATGCCAGTCAAACCCAGGCCTGCCCTTCAAGGTCAAGCAAGCCAGACCATCACAACAGATGCTTCAGACCTAGGATGGGGCATATGCTGGACAAATGCGTGCAAGGATTGTGGACACAGGACCAACTTCACCTGCACATCAACCTAAAAGAAATGCTGGCAGTAAAACTGGCAATCCAAAAGTTCAGACCATTTCTCAAGGAGGACCACTTGATGATAAGGACAGACAACACCACAGTCATGTGGTACATCAACAAACAGGGAGGCACTCATTCTTACCCCCTATGCAGAATGACTTTGGAGCTGTGGACCCTGGCACTCAGCTACAACATCCAGTTACAGGCAATATTTGTGCCAGGAAAAGAAAACTCTCTAGCAGATATGTTAAGCAGGACCACATCGGATGCCCACGAATGGCAGCTGCACCCGGATATCTTCAAGACCATCTCGAAGAAATGGGGAATGCCTCAGATAGATCTATTCGCATCACCTCTCAATCACCAGCTCAAAAAATTCTGCACAAGGACATTCCACCCACTAGCATGGAAAGTGGACTGCTCTCCTTCAGCTGGAAAGGCCTAACAGCATATGCATTCCCACCTCTTCCCTTGATACACAAAGTACTACTAAAAATCAAGGAGGAACGTCCAAGGATAATCCTGATAGCTCCAAACTGGCCAAGACAGCATTGGTACCCACTGCTGAGGAGCATGTCTCGGAAAAATATGTGGCCAATACCCCTGATGCCTTTGATGCTAACTCAGAACAACTTCAGCACCATGCATCCAAACCTAAAAGCGCTGCAACTGACTGCATGGAACATCACATAGCAGCTGCTAATACAGAACTTTCACAAAGAGTTAAAGACATTATTCTTGAAGCACGCAGGCCTTCAACTAGAAGGAATTATGCTGGGAAATGGAAAAGGTTTGTCATTTGGAGTTCTGAAAGAGGAAAAGATGTATCAAACATAGATATGCCTAACATTCTGGAGTATCTGGCGAACTACTTCATTCAGGCCTGTCCTACTCCTCCATCAAGATTCATGCATCAGCTATTTCAGCAGAATACAGCTTTGATCCACCTGTTTTTTCACACCCTTTGCTCAGGCAGTTCCTCAGAGGAATCAAGAATGTAAAACCTCCAAGGAAACCACCATTGCCAGCTTGGGACTTGAACTTTGTGCTAGAAAAATTGACACTATCACCTTTTGAACCAGCAGCAACAGCAGACCTACAACACCTGTCATGGAAAACTGCTTTCCTACTGGCAATTACTTCAGCAAGGAGGGTTTCAAAACTACAGGCCTTAATGGCAGTGCAACCCTTTCTAATCTTCCACCAAGATAGAGTGTCCATGAGGACTAATCCTACATTTATGCCTAAGGTGGTATCCAGAGTGTCTTTAAACCAGGCAATCCACCTACCTACCTTCTTTCCCAACCCACAAAACAGAGGGAAAGAATACTGCATACCGTGGATGTACATAGACAGCTACGCTACTACTTGCACAGAACAGGATATTGCAGAAAGACTGACCAACTTTTCGTAGCCTATGCAACAGGAAGGGAAGGATAAGCTATTTCCAAACAGGCAATCTCCAAATGGATAGGAAATTGCATACGATTCTGTTACTCCTTCCATGGAAAACCAATTCCACAGAACATAAGACCTCATTCTACAAGGGCAACAGCCACTACCACAGCCTTCTTACGAGGAGTGGCTACCAAGGACATTATTGAGGCTACTTGGACCTCCGTGCATACATTTGCCAAGCATTATAATTTACCTCTATATTCCAGATCCCGAGCAGGGTTTGCCACTGCTGTTCTGCAAGGGATCCTAAACACACCATAATCTACTTTTATCCTCCTCCCCTAGTTGGCTATGGTATTCTACCCAGTTGTTATGACTGCAGATGCATCCATGAAGGACGTAGTACAGTTTTGTACCTACCATAAATGTAGATGTCCGAATTGGATAGCATCTGCAGTCAGGATTACCCTCCCTCCTTCCCCTCTGTGGTACTCCTAGGGTGTTTACCCTTCTAATAGCTAGCTAGTGGGGGGATTTCTTTCATGGTGTATTTGTTTGTATTTATGTACATACATGCTTATTTTTGTGTTTACCTCTATCTTTTGGAAACATTGGCATCTACCCAAAATTTTTAGCCTTCTATAGGGCTTCTGGCATCTGGGGCAAGAAACACTGAAGAAAATGGCGTCGGCTGATGCTTTTATACCTGAAGACCAACAGAGATGACGTCGGGTGAAGTGCGACATCAGCCGAAGCCGGACCCGGACTTTGGAATCCGGCCGACTGAAGGGCTGCCTGACGACAGGACAACCCAGTTGTTATGACTGCAGATGCTATCCAATTCGGACATCTACATTTATGGTAGGTACAAAACTGTACTTTATAGGTAGGTGTATATCTTTCTCTGTACCTACATCTTTAGTTTTTGCAGGCATTAGGTATGTTATAGGTAGGTTATATATCTTTCTCTGTACCTACATCTTTAGTTTTTTGCAGGCATTAGGATTAATCTCCTCCTTTTTCTTCTCTACTATGAGCTAGTAGTTTTTTCTGTACCATTATTGGCACTCTCTCTCTTTTACCCTTTTGCAGGGTAATTTCTGCAGCTACCTTCGTTGGTAAGATTCTTGCCTTTTCTTTTCCCCTCACTTATTTACGAACAAAAACAAAAGTTATATAATGTTTCTTTCTACTGAATTTTCTTTATTTTTACAAGGCCATGTCTGAAAAACCTATGGGTTTTAAGAAATGCACTTCCTGTGGGCATAAAATTCCCAATTCCGATGCCCACAGGGAGTGCGTTTATTGCTTGGGACCCAACCATCTGAATATAGCCTGTTTAGTGTGCTCTACCTTTAACCCCAGTGCTTTAGCTGACAGGTGTAACAAATTGATCTTGAAATATTTGCTTCCTGCTAGTTCTATGTCAGGGGCTCAGACCCCTTCAAAATCTCTTTGTTTGGTTCATAAGAAAAGGTATCCTTCAAAGTCCCCAAGGCCTTCCTTGTAGCCTGTGGAGAAAACCCATTAGATCATGGATTTGACTTCTCCAGGTCCATTATCTTTCAGCTGATCCTCAGCTCCGAAACCTTCCTCATATCCAAAGGTTTCATCTCCAGTAGTCATATCCTCCTGACCAAAGACTTCCACTCTGGATCTGAAATCCCTGGATCAGAGGCCCAGTACGGCTCATAGGAGCTGTTTCTCTGATTTTGGCCTCAAGTCTGTTTCACCATCTTTACCTGAACAATTGTTAGAAACTCCGAAGAAGCATTCCAAGCCCCCTTCCACAGTGTCGTCTAGGTCCTGCAAAGGTTTATCAGAGTCAGATGGGGACATGATGATGCAAAAGTTTCTTAGGACTCAGATCCAGATGAGGGTCCTGCCAGCTCTGTCCCCTACCGGATCCATGAGCGTACACTGTAGGTCCATTCTATCTCCTTCTCATATCCAGCCAGTGAAATCCCCAAGAGGTTCAAAGTTGGATCCAAGGAGGGTTCGTCCTCCACTCTGACTGCTTCCCTGATGGGTTCTGCTCCGATACCATCGGCTCAGAACGGGTCTTGGAGCCAAAGTGTTGGCATCAGATCCAAGGGGGTGGGTTCAGCTGCTGTGTTGTTGGATCCATCCATCCCTCTTGGAGCTTTGTCACTAGACAGTTCGGGTCCGATTCTCCCCTTGAGGCTCAGATGTAGGGGTGACCATGATCCACGTTCCTTGGAAGCTTTGGCTCCGAGGGGGCAGGTTGGGGCTTTTCCTGGGCCCTCGGCCTTTAAGGTGGTAGAAAGGGCTTTTTCTCTCCAGAGAGAATCGTCCTCTCTTATGTCGGATCCTACCCTTTTACTTCCATCAGTTCTGAGCTCTGAGTTAGTCACACCTATTCCACAGGGACAGCCAGTTCCAACAAGCCTCCAGACAGTTCCAGTAGAGGAGCTTTCCCCCTCGTCTGCCACCTCTCCAGAACATCCCACAGAAGAGGTCCCATGGAAGAGGATGTGTAAAAGGAGACACATATATTCCCCCTTGGAGTCTCTCATGGAAGACATTGACTTTGATGAGGGAGAAGGATCCCCCAGATCACCACCGGATGATATCTCCGTTGGAGATATTCTAGAGATCCTGAAGCAGAAAGGTGGTTGGTCATCCCCAACTCCTTCTCCTAAAGAGTCTGTATTGTTGGAGGTTTTTGATTCTGGCCCATCTACATCTTGAGTCACCCCCCCCCCCCCCCGCCCTGTGGACAAACTAATTGACCTGGTTTCCCACCGAGCATGGAAGGAGCCAGATACTGTCGAGCCCTTTCCCAGGCACCCTGACAAGTTCTTAGCACCACCTGCAGACAGACTCTACTAGAGCAAAGGAGTCCCAGTTGATGCTATGGTAGTGGCAGCAGCCACTAAGAAATAACTAGCAGATCAGAGCTGTACTGTCCATCTGCCCAATAGAAGGTCTAGAGTGCTGGACAGATTTGGAAAGTGGGTGTTTACTTTAGCTACCTTCACACTGAGGTCACTTAACTGTCTGGCACATTTTACTAAGTTTCAGAGAGATTTGACTAAGGAACGTGTTAAATACTTTCTCAGAGTCCATGTCTGCTGAGGATTTCAAGAGAACATCGTCTCGACTGGCCACTGTTTTATCCATATCGAATGCTTCAATGAGGTTAATCTCTCCTACAGATGAAGGTGCCTCATGAGCAGATAGTTCAGGCTTCGCCGTAAGGAGATGTGCCTGGATGCAGCTATGCGACTTTTTAGAGCCTTTTAAGATGTCTTTTATTAATGCCCCATCAGATGGTGCTTCCTTGTTTGGGCCATCAGTATATGATATCTTACCCACAGCGATCAAGTTTCTACCCATCTGTGGACCTGCTCTAGAAACCAGAGAGGCGGTAAGAAAATGTGGTTTCGCAAATCTCAGTGTGCTTTCCAGGATTCACGTGGGGAAAATTCCTCCAGAGGCAGGGGGGAAACCTTAATGGCAGGCATCGCCCTAGAAGCAGAGGAGGCCCGCAAAGCCAGGGCTTTAGATATTCTTTTTCAGATAAATCCTATCAGCACTCCTAAAGTGCTGGCCTGACTACCCTTCTCTGGAGGCAGTCCAAGGTCGATTCTTTTTGCACCTAGACAGACATCACAAAACTTTCATGGGTGCTAAGCATAATATCCAGAGGGTATTTCATGCCAGTTTCCATTATTCCTCATCGTCAAAGAAAGAAACTACCTGACTTTCCACTCAGTCAGAGGAAGGCCACAGCACAAGAAATTCAAAAGCTGGTAGAAACAAGAGTCATCCAAAAGGTCCCACCAGACCAAATAGGTTTCGGAACTTATTCATGTTTTTCTTTAGTGCCAAAGAAAACAGGAGACCTCAGACCCATTTTAGGTCTAAGCTATTTGAACCAGTATATAAAGAAAGCAAATGTCCGCATGGTCATGGTTCAGTCCATCCTACCTTTTCTTCACACGGAAAATTGGATGTGCTTTGTAGATCTTCAGGACACGTACCATCATATTAAAATAGACAGATGTTCCAGAAGACTTCTCTTTTGGCCGGGAGCCAGTCATTACCAATTCAAGGCTCTGTCTTTTGGACTCACTACAGCCCCCAGGATGTTTACCAAATGCATGGCAGTAATTGCAGATTACTTGAGACTGAAGGGAGTCCAGGTGTTTCTGTATCTGGATGATTGGCTTCTGATAGTCTCATCCAAGCATCAACTTCGGCAGGCCAGTGACTATTTGCTCCAGACTTCCAACTCCTTGGGCGTAATGATAAATCTCGCCAAATCAAAACTTGTGCCAGTTCAGAGTCTGGAATTCATTGGAATGGTTTTCTACACAAATAGCTTCCTTGCCTGTCCATCACATTATTTCTGTCGGGAGTCAAGCCCAGGCTATTCTCTCTCACTCATCTCCCCAAGCAAGATTATTACTTCAAACTCTGGGATCAGTGGCAGCTTTCATAGTGCTTATTCCTCTAGCGTGCGTCTTTATGTGAGTTCTCCAATGGATTGTGGCTGTACAAATGTCCATTCTGCATCAACATCTATCATTTTAAGTAAAGCTCACCCCTATTTGCAAGTAACCATTTACTGGTGGATACAATCAGATGATATTTTTCTGCGCAAACCTTTTGTACTTCTGAACTTAGTAGCCACAGTGACCACGGATGTTTCTCAACTGGGGTGGGGGCATTTCTTGGGAAGAACTGACCAAGCCATGTAGTCCCCCCAAGAGACCAAGTTGTATGTCAGTGTCCTACAGATGAGAGCAGTCTTTCTAGAGTTGCAGCCATTTCAAGATGCTCTTCCCTTGGGGACAATTGCATTTCAAACCGACAACATGACTGTGACGCACATCCCAAGGAAAACCAACATGCTTGCAGACAAACTGAGCAGATTCATTGTGATGCATCATGAGTGGTCTCTCAATCAGTCAGTAGTAAATATGATTTTCAGGCATTGGGGCCAACCTTGCTGCAACCTGTTTGCCACTCCCCTCAACAACAAATGCAACAGGTACTTCGCTCTGATCCCCTCTGATCAGGGGGGTCACCGAGACATGCTCTTCTTCATGCTTGGCCCACGAGTCTCCTTTATGCTTATTCTCTTCTTCCCCTGATTGCAAATTTTTTTGCAGAAATCAGTGAAGCAAGCAAGCTGAAGAGCTCAATAATCCTCATTGCCCCCTTCTGGCCTCAGCAGGTATGGTTCCCCTTTTGTACTGCCTCATCTTCGCTATCCTCCATGGATACTGGAACCCACTCAGGATCTCCTCTCTCACCCGTCGGGAATTCAACACCCCAACATTCAAGTCCTCAAGTTGACTGCATGGTTTCTCCACTTCCATTAATATATGTCAAGGCTTTCTTCCCCAGTTCATGACATTGTTTTGGCTTCTCAGAATAATTCTACCAAAAAAGGTTTTTAGAACCAAGTGGAAAAGGTTCTCTACTTGGGCATCAGGTAAGGACAATGAACCCTTTTCTGCTCATTTTCTCCAGTTTTGACTATTATTCAATTTTTGATAACTGTTTTCAATAATGGTGCTAGTTTCTCTATAATTAAACTTCAGTTGCCTGCCATTTGTAATATTTATGTAGGAAATAGATCTTGTTTATTGGCTTCCTCTAGGTTATGTAAAGCTTTTATGAAAGGCATTTTTCTACGAAGACCTCCAATAAAGGATCCCACACCTCCTTGGGATCTTATGGTAGTTCTTCAAGGTCTGACACAAAAACCCTTTGAACCTTCAGACAACTCTGACCTGAAATGTATGTCATGGAAGACAGCTTTCTTGATGGCTATTACTTTGGCTAAAAGAATTTCTGAGCTCCAGGCTCTTTCAGCAAACAATCCTTACATTATTTTCCACTATAGGGTTTCTGTGTGGACTAACCTTTCCTTTTTACTTAAAGTTGCCCCTGAAAGTAACATTAACCAAATCCATTCCTTGCCAGTTTTCTTTCCAAGTTTTGCAAATAAAGGAGAGTATATGCTACATCTCCTTGACATACACAGGCAATTATGTTTTTACCTCCACAGGACAAAACAATTTAGAAAGTGAGACCAGCTTTTTGTATCCTTCTCTTCAAATCACCTAGGCCAATCCATTTATAAAGTTGCCCTAACTAAATGGATGACAGACTATAGCTCATGGATTTACTATAATAAGGGTGTGACATTATCAAAACCTCCATGAGCTAACTCAGACAGATCCATGGCTACTTCATCTGCCCTTTGGTCAAGAACGTCTGTTGATGACATTTGTGCAGCAGCTTCATGGTCCAAGACTCATACTTTTGTTTCACATTAGAAACTGGACATCATATCTAGAAATAGTGCCTCCTCTGGTTCGGCAGTACTCTGGAATATCCTTCCATGAGGGCCACCCAAGGTCAACATAGCTGGGAACTCTGTCCCATTATTGAAGAAGAATGAAAAGGACATCATCAGATTTATAAGTTACGTACTCACCATAACTAAGCATCTGTATTGTCCATTTTCAGTTTTTCTGAACTCCCCTCCAATCCACCCCCGATCCTTTTCTCTTCTGGAAGGACCAATTGGACTGTGTCTGGAACCTTCAGTTCCAGGTTTGAGCCCTCTCTTTTCCATCTTCTATTTCTGTTCTGTCGATTATTAGGAGATAGAGCAACAAACTTGATCTGAGGTAATGGGGATGAAGTTGGGCATTATGGGTAGAGGGAGGAGCTCGAACGTTGGAGCCAAAGTCTGTAGTATGTGGCCGAGTCAGATCCGAGGAGCAGATCCAGACCCATTGGTGAGGAAGAGTGAAAATGGACAACAACTCAGATGCCTAGTTATGGTGAGTACATAACTTATAATTTGTTTCAATGAAGCCTGACCAGAACTCTAGTTAGTAGCTTTTTGTTGTGCTGGCCAAGCCTTTTACACCCAGAGCAACCTATTTTTTTATCCATTTTCTTCCACTCATTGACTGTTAAAGCACCACCTGGAGGCTGCATTGTTCATTTTGTCTTAGCCTGATACCTAGTACCCGACATCATCCCTTTAGTTGGGTATGACAGATGGGTATATACATTAACTACCTTCTGTCACTAAATAATGCGTGATGGTAAAGGTTTTAAATTCATACTGCTGGCACCAAGTAATATGTGATGGGCAGGGTAATAGTCTCTTTACTTACATATCTGCAAGTCAAGTAATATGCATGTGGAGATTGGCCTGAAGGGCATATGGTAAATGCACACTGCTTTGTTGGATAAACACCTTCCATACTGAAATTAGGTTCACATTGCACAGCTGTAGATCAGAATTATAGTTCCTGGCTTCCCAGCCCAGGATTTCATTCTCCTTAGACTGTACAGCTTGCCTTCCAATGCAGTGTTGCCACCAGTAACTAAGTTTGTCCAAAGCTTTACACACACACACACACACACACACACACACACACACACACACACACACACACACACACACACACACACACACACACACAATATTTCTAGACTGGGAGTAAATGATAACTCTTTACCACCAATACCCTCTCCCTTATTTTATGATAATGTTGCCACCAACCATACTACCCTGGCAAAGGAAAAGAACGCACATTACTACATGAGCCAACCTTTAAATATATGAATGATTGTATATAGTTCTGCTCAGTCACTCTTTGATAGGTGGAAAGCTAATATGTTAATGCTACCAGTTTGGTGCACAAACCCTTAAGCTCATAAATAAATAAATATCCAGCCACAAATACTTAAAACTGAATAAAAAAAGCCTTAGTGGAAATAAAATAAAAAAATATGAACATTGAAATGCATGAATGTAATTGGGAATAATCTTGCAAAAGAAATTTAAAATATAAACTCTGAACAGATAAATGATGATGTGAAGTTGTTCAGTTTCGTCGTTTGTTCTTACACGTGGGTACGGAGCCGATCCATCGGCTCAGAGTCGGACGCTTTCCAGGCTCAAGATCTTTGAGTAGCTCGAAGCACAGTCCCTATCCCATGATGTTCTCTGACTAACCCCAGATCTAGTTTGCCACTGCAACGGATCGCAAGTTCTTCAGAGAGCTCGGGCCAGTATAATTCTTTTTCTGTCTTTTGATAAATATTTCTAAAGTTTTACGTAGAGTTAGTATTCTATTACAGTTAGTAGTCTGTTCCTGTTTGTTTTTAGGGCTGTGTCCCTCGTGTTGTGTGGAATTTGTTATGTTAGTTTTATTGGAGCGGTTGCTCTTGAGCCTTTGGCCTTTTTTTTTCATTCAGGCACTTCTGTGCTTCACTTCTAAATAGTTGAACAGGGCTCTGTCAACTGGGTTTCCCTATCCCTTTATATTTAGTGATATTAGTCCGTGTGTTTTTGCCATTTTGCTATAAATATTTGATCTGATATTGAGATATAAATTGTTTTTCTGGGTGTAGAAAGTACCGTTTTGTTTTATTGTCAGGGATCTGATAATTGTGCTGTTTGATGTTGTGGCAGACCAAAAAGAGAAACAAAAGTCAGGTTTCAAGAGGTGCGACTGTGGGCAGAAAATGTCCATTACGGACAATCATGTGTCTTGTGTATATTGACTAGGACTGGTGCATTTACAGGAGGATTGTTCTGTCTGCCACTCTTTTAGTGGCAGAGTATTACTTGAAAGAAGAAGAAAGTTAATTGATAGAGGACTGTTGAAACCTGAATTTCAGGAAGCCTTGGATAAGACTGACCAGACCTCCAAGTCTTTGAAAGGGTCGAAGTCTTCAAGGGTGTCCTCGGAACCCAGGTCCTCGGTTCTGAGCACCTCTGTTAAGGTGCGGTCACCGGTTCCTAAGTAATCGGAACCGTGCACCAAACCAATGTTTCGGAGCCAATCCTCTGTGCTGGAGCAGTTGTCAGAGGTGTTGAAGTCTCCAATACTCAGGTCTGTGGCTTCTTCGGTCCCTTCAACCCATTCTTCTAGGACCCTTTCAGACATCAATGTAGACCGTGTGGTGCAGAGGCTTTTAGAGAACCCGGCATTGGCCAAATTACTTTCGGCTTCATCCCAACTGGGTTTGAATCCTACTACTGTTCCATTGCCTGTGACTACTCCTCCTCTGAGCTTAGCTAGGCCTTCGAAGGCGGAAGATCTGATGGTTGTGGAACCCGCGGTGCCGAGTCCTGTCCCAGTGACTTCAGCTCCGTCGACCCTGATCTCTTCGGTGCCGTTCGAAGAGTCTCGGAGCTGACACTCTCTCGTCGGTTCCAGAGGGGAGAGTCGAACCGATGCATCAGTTCTGACCCTTCCTCTCAGGGCCTCGGTGCAGATGAGCTCGGCTCCGTCCTCTGGTTCGGAGCCCTTGATCTCGGCACCGGGGAAGCCACCATCTTCCTCGGAACCGGCGGATTCCTTGGGTCGAGACTCCGGTGCCTTCGATGCCATGAGGAGGGTAATGTCTGCTAAGACCCGTACTTCCTCAGGTCTCTCCTCTTCCTCCCCTAAAATGCCTCGTTCTGCCTCTACATCGCAGGTTCCTACTAAGCGTCGAGACCCAGAGCCTCAGGTAACCCCTTTGGGTGAACCCTGCTCTACTGAGACTTCACCAGATGCTCCCACTGATGAAGTCCCCAGAAAGAGAGTTTGCAAGAGGAGGGCATTTGGATTCCCCTCAGGAATCTTTGACATCAGACACCGACTTAGAGGAATCAGAAGGGTCCCCACTGTCCCCCTCAGAGGATGTCTTCTTTGCAAACATCCTGGAAATACTGAAACAGAGGGGCGACTGGTAGTCAGATGTTCATCGTGCATACAGCTGCAGTCATAACAGATGGGTTATCCTGCCGTCAGGCGGGTCCTCGGTCGGCCGAATTCCAAAGTCTAGGTCCGGCGTCGGTTGTCGTCGCTTCTTCCCTGACGTCAGTGCGGCAGGGGTATAAAAGAACCAGCTGACGCCATTTTCTTCAGTCTTTCTTGCCGCGCAGTGCCCGAAGCAGAAGCAGTTCGCAAGTGCCGGTCGGCCAGCTCCTGAGATTTACGAAAATATTTCAGCCGAAGTCTTCTTGAAAGCTAAGTACCCGTTGAAACTTTTCTTGCCTCAGACCGATGTCAGACAAAGTTAATAATTGCATTTCATGTGGGAAGCAAATACCGCATAAGGATTTCCATTCCTTTTGTATTCCTTGCTTAGGCCCAGACCACGACCTCTCGGCCTGCCGTTTTGTGCTAGATTCAACAAGCACTATTAAGCGTCGGGAGTTCGCCAACACTATTTTGGTAAAAGGTTTAATTACATTATGTCGCCGGATACTCCGACTCCAGTTTTGAGTAAAAGACGCAAAGATAAGGACCGACATACGAGGTCCGACTTCTACCGACACCACGCTAAAGCCGGCTACCGGTGCTCCAGTTCTCAGCGAGGCGCCTACGCAGCCCCTGAGTACCGATGACGCTTCTTTAGCGGTGTCTTCTGTGCCCGAGGTCGCAGGCTCCTCGGCCCCCACTCCGACTACAGATACCGACGCCACTCTTGGCGGGGAAACTCAGAGTTTAGACAGGCCTGCCACCTCCCAAGGTGTCTTCAGGCCTTCCTCTTTTTCCATTAAGGCTTTCACAAAATCTAAAGCAGCCATGAAAACTAAAAGACAAGGCCCACAGAGCCCCTCTCAGGGCCCCATGCCTAAAAAACAGATGCTCAAAATGGCTGAGGATTTGATTACTCTTATCAGGGGTTCTCAACCCCCCTCGGACAAAAGGCCCAGATTGGAGGAAGACTACCCTTCCTCAGACCAAGCCTCTATTACCTCAGAACATTCTGAGGACCAGGAATATTCATATTCCCCTTTTGAAGACTCTGTTGCTTAGGAGTCCATTCCCTCGGTTTCCCCCCCTGAGGACTATTCTTTTGGGGAAACCTTGCATACCTTGAGGGAACACTTTCACTGGGAAGGCCAAGATTACTCAGATTCCAAGAAAAGGCTCAGGGATTTTCTCTTGCTTCCCCAGCACAGGCCTCTGGCTATCCCTCCTGTTTTGGATATCTTAGATGATGTGTACACAGAAGCCAGCCTCAATCCAGATTCTTTCCCCCGGCTCCTGTTAAACCAGACAGGTATTACCGGGTTCCTGATTCACACCAATTCCTATACAAAAGCCATGCTGCTGACCCTGAAACTATTTCACAGGGTCCCAAGGGAATTAAGGCCTCTACTGCCAAAAACCCATTACCTTCAGAGAGAGATTCCAGAGCTTTAGAAAGGTGGGGGAAAAAGGTATACACCTCGGCCACTTTAACCATGAGGTCATTAAACTGTCCGTTCCATATGTTAAAGTATCAACAGTTTTTGTTATCTCAGTTGAAAAGCAAAGTGACACAACCTGAGCAACCAGATTTAAAGGAGTTGCAGGATTTGTTGCATAGTGCAGAGCAAGTGGGTAAACATACCTTGCAGTGTGGTTTTGATGCTTTAGAGGCCTCATGTAGAGCTGCTGTTACAGGGTCTGTCATACGTAGACATGCTTGGCTCAAAGAGCAAACCTTACCAGATCATGTCAAAGCTAAATTACTAGATGCACCTCTTCAAAAAGATGTATTGTTTGGTGTTAAAGCTGAGGAGGTACTAAAGAAAATGGAGGAAAAGGCAAGATCAATGCAAACAGTAAAAGATTTCTTACAGGCACAACCTCCACGTTTCAGCAGAAACTGGCCTTTAAAAAATTGGTCCTTTCCAGCCACGGACAAACCTCAAAGAGGTAGATACAGGCGCCCGAGGGGTAGAGGGCAATCTCAAGGATCATTTAGAGCCAGACAATGGCAAGCACCTACACCAAGAGGTGGAGAAGATAGATCTCAGTCATTCAGAAAGCAGACACAATGACTTTCCCCTGTGCATGCCAAGCAAAGCTTTAATGGCAGTACCTTTAGGCGGAAAACTGGCATTATTTTCAAAAAATTGGCATATTGTCACAAAAGACAAATGGATACTGGACATTATAGACAGAGGCTACAGATTCCACTTTCACACCCTTCCAAAAATGAGAGGCATGCCAAACCTGCCACAAAATCAAAGGGCAGAGGCACAAAAACAAATTTCGGCTCTCATGGACATGAAAGTACCTGCAAAAGAACAGGGTCAAGGTTTTTATTCCAGACTATTCCTGGTACCAAGGAAGGACAAAGATTGGAGACCTATTTTGGACCTATCCATCCTAAACACATATTTACTCGTACCAAAATTCAAGATGCTCACATTACAGCAGCTTCTTCCCATGCTGGGCAAGGAGTCTTGGCTGGTAACATTGGACCTCAAGGAGGCATACCTGCATGTCCCTATCAGACAAGATTGCAGAAGATACCTCAGATTTCTTGCAGGTTCAACCCATTATCAGTTGTCTGCATTGCCCTTTGGCTTATCTACTGCGCCCAGAGTGTTTACGAAATGCCTGGCATCAGTAATTGCCTTCTGCAGACTTCAAGGGATACAAATATACCCATATCTGGACGACTGCCTGATCCAAGCGGACAGCAAGCACATACTTCTGAAACACCTGGCGTTTGTAATAAAATTGTTGAACTTTCTGGGATACACAGTCAACAAAAAGAAATCAAAGCTAATACCCTCTCAAGCAATAATTTTCCTGGGTGCCAGCTTGAATACAAACACCCAGATGGCCTACCTCACGCCAGAGAAGCAAGGGCAACTATCTCAATACTTCAGAAAAATGGCAACCTTCACCAGGCTGACTGCAAGGAAAGTCCTGCAGGCTCTGGGATTCGTTTCATCTTGCATCCTGCTAATCCCATGTGCAAAGCTGCATATGAGGAAACTTCAAGGGTACCTAAAAAACTTATGGTCTCAACACAGCCACAGTTTGGAAACAATTATACCACTGATTCCATGTCTTCAAAAGGAATTTCTGTGGTGGGCTCAAGCATGCCAAAGAAACATAGGTCTACCATTCTGCAAGCCTCAAGCAAATCAAGTCATCACAACAGACGCCTCGGATTACGCCTGGGGGACGCACATGACAGATCGGTGCATTCAGGGCAAATGGTCCCAAAAAGAAAAGCACCTACACATCAATCAAAAGGAAATGCTAGCAGTACAAAATGCTATTATGGCCTTCAAAGACCTACTGCATCCAGGCCAGCTATTAATAAGGACAGACAACACCACAGTGATGTGGTACATAAACAAACAGGGAGGAACTCATTCATACCCCCTGTGCAGACTAGCCATGTCCCTTTGGAACACGGCTCTGGAATTGCAAATCCAACTTCAAGCACAATTCCTGCCAGGGAAGGAAAACACGCTGGCAAACAACCTAAGCAGAAATATGACAGATCCACACAAATGGAAGTTGCATCCTCAAGTTTTCACACAGATAATTCAAGCATGGGGACAGCCAGACATAGATCTCTTTGCCACCCACAAAAATTACCAACTGAAAAAATTTTGCTCAAGGACCTATCATCCTCAGGCCTGGAAAGTGGACGCACTTTCTTTCAATTGGACAACATTGACAGTCTATGCCTTTCCACCTCTTCCTCTGCTGCCCAAAGTTCTATTAAAAGCCAGAGCAGAGAGGCCAAACATGATTCTCATTGCTCCAGACTGGCCAAGACAACACTGGTATCCACTGCTGAAGAGCCTGACGCATTCACCACCATGGATCCTGCCTCTAGTGCCTCTTCTGTTGACCCAGCACAACTGCAAAACTCTTCACAGTCAGCTGAAAACCCTCAATCTAGCCGCATGGAGGATTCCTTGATTTCCCAACAGACCCTCCTCTCCAAGGAGGTGCAGGATGTCATCTTGGAGGCCAGAAGACCTTCTACTAGAAAAGCCTACTCCGCCAAATGGAAACGGTTTTGTGCCTGGAATCAGAAAAGGGCCAGAATCCTGGGTACTAAATTTACCTCAAATATTACAGTACCTAGCTGAGATGTTAAACAGTGGACTTTCCTTCTCCTCCATCAAGATCCATGCTTCAGCCATTTCTGCACAATACAACACTGATCCTCCTTTATTCTCTCACCCTCTCTTAAGACAGTTCCTCAGAGGGGCTAAGAATTTAAAACCCCCAAGGAAACCACCAGTACCTGCTTGGGACCTCAACTTCATTTTAGAAAAACTGACCCTGCCTCCATTTGAGCCAGCTGCTTCAACAGAACTGCAATATTTGTCATGGAAAACAGCCTTCCTTCTGGCTATCACCTCAGCACGCAGGGTTTCGGAACTACAGGCCCTCATGGCTGTGCAACCTTTCATCTTTTAACATCAGGACAGAGTTTCCTTACGAACCAACCCTTCCTTTATGCCAAAGGTAGTATCCAGTGTAGCCTTGAATCAGACTATCCACTTACCTACCTTTTATCCTAACCCACAAAACAAAGGGGAAAGACTACTACATTCCGTGGACATTCACAGACAGCTTCGTTATTATTTGGACAGGACAAAGCCATTCAGAAAATCAGAACAGCTCTTTGTGTCCTATGCTACAGGTGCTCAAGGACAGGCTATCTCCAAACAGACAATCTCAAAATGGATAGCCCACTGCATACGCTTTTGTTACTCATTTCATGGAAAAACTGTACCTACAAGCATCAGATCTCACTCCACAAGGGCCACAGCTACCTCTGCAGCTTTCCTCAGGGGGGTTCCTACCAAGGACATTTTGGAAGCAGACACTTGGAGTTCTGTACACACTTTCTCCAAGCACTATCACCTTCCACTTTACTCTAAATCTAGAGCGGGCTTTGCCACAGCAGTCTTGCAGGGCATCCTTGCTCCTCCTAGTTCCACTTAGTGCCTGCCACCCCTTTTAGCTTTGGGATTCTACCCATCTGTTATGACTGCAGCTGTATGCACGATGAACATAGTACAGTTTTGTACCTACCATAAATGTAGATGTTCGAGTGCTAATACAGTTGCAGTCCAGGTTTCCCTCCCTCCATCCCCTCTTGGGACAGGCCTTATGACAAACACCTCCTCATACAACCTGATTGGGGTATTCTTTTATGGTGTATTTGCTTGCAAACTACTGTTTTTTGATTATATTACATTACATTATTACATTAGTTTATGTTTTGCCTTCCTTCTGGGGGCACCTGACATCTGGGGCAAGAAAAACTGAAGAAAATGGCTTTGGCTGGTTCTTTTATACCCCTGCCGCACTGACGTCAGGGAAGAAGCGACGACAACCGACGCCGGACCTAGACTTTGGAATTCGGCCGACCGAGGACCCGCCTGACGGCAGGATAACCCATCTGTTATGACTGCAGCTGTATTAGCACTCGAACATCTACATTTATGGTAGGTACAAAACTGTACTTTACCCCTACTGAGGATGAGTCGGTGCTCCTGAAGGCCTTTGGGTCTCAACCTTCTAGCCCCTTAGACAAATTGATGGAACTGGTTGCTTGAAGGGCATGGGAGTCCCCTGATTCCATGGAACCAGTCCCTCGGAGGTGCAGTAAGTTCATCACTTCCCCTGAAGACAAATTGTACCTCACTAAGAGTCCCTGTTGATGCCATGGTGGTGGTGGTGGCCACCAAGAAAAAGATGTCCGAGACCTCTTCCACTGTCCATCCTCCTAATAGAGATTCTAGGATGATGGACAGATATGGGAAACGCATTTTTAGTTCAGCGACGTTTGCCATGAGATCGCTTAACTATTTAACCAATTTTACCCATCTTCAACGAGATCTCCTCCAGGAACTGGGAGATACTCTAAAGGGTAACACAGATGAAGCTACTTCTGAGAAGGTGACGGCTCAGCTTTCTACCCTTAATTCCATTGTCGACTCGTCCATGCGGTTCATTTCCTATGCGACCGATGGGTCGAGTCGAGCAGCAGGGTTCAGCGATAGCTCTACGGAGACAATCCTGGATGCGCTTATGCTCCTTTGCGGAAGCCTTGAAGTCTTCCTTTGTCAAAACCCCATTTGATGGCTCTTCTTTGTTTGGGCCCAAAGTCAGGGAGACTCTCACTTGGTGTGAACAGGAAGGAAAGACTCCTGCTGTAGGAGTCCGTTTTTCCACCCCTACTAGACCATACCCCAGAGGTCATAAAGGTGGAAAAATGCGGTTCCGGAAGTCGCAAGGAGCTTTCCAGAACACACGTAGTGAACCCCCTTCAGGGGCAGAGGAGGGGGCAGTAACGGAAGACGCCGCTTTCGCGGCAGAGGTGGTCCGCAAAACCAGGGCGACAGGGAGCAGTTCCCTGGAAAGCCTTATCAGCGCTCCTGAGAGGAGGCCCGACTGTGCTACTCTGGAGGCAGTCGGGGGGTCACTTGACTTTGTACCCAGATGCCTGGCTAGGAATTACATCAGATTCTTGGGTACAAAGCATAGTTACCAGAGGTTACATCATTCCTTTTTCAGAGTCCCCGCCAGTCAGAACAAGAATCCCAGACGTTCCACCCAGTCTGCGGGATCAAGCAGCTATAGAAATCCAAAAGCTGCTAGAAAAAAAGAGTCATCCAGCCAGTCCCAGTGGACCAGATAGGATCCGGAACTTACTCCAGATTCTTTTTAGTTCCAAAGAAAACGGGGGACTGGAGGTCCATTTTAGACCTCGGCAATCTCAACGCTTTTGTAAAGAAGGAAAAGTTCCAGATGGTCATGCTTCAATCGATACTCCCATTCCTGGGAACGGGCGATTGGATGTGCTCTTTAGATCTCAAGGATGCATACTACCACATCAAAATGGCCAGACCATCCAGAGATCATTTGCGTTTCCGGCTGGGAGCCAGTCACTACCAATTTCGAGCACTGCCCTTTGGTCTCACCACAGCTCCCAGAGTGTTCACCAAATGCATGGCAGTAGTTACGGCTCACCTGACTCGTCTAGGATTCCGGGTGTTTCCGTATCTGGACGACTGGCTCGTATCCTCCACCACCAGGCATCAACTCATTCTTTCCAGGGGTCATACGATCAATCTCTGTTCTCGGTTAGGAATAACCATAAATTTTGAAAAATCTGCCTTATTACCATCGCAGCATATCTCCTTTATCGGAGCAGACCTAGACACCACCACCGCCTTGGTCAGATTACCTCAAGAAAGAGTTATCTCTCTACAAAGTCAGGTGTCCCGCTTGCTAAAAGAAAAGCGAGTACCTGCCTTTCAGGTTTTAAAGCTGTTAGGCACCATGGTAGCTACCCTCATAGCGGTTCCTCTGGACGGATGCACATGGGGATACTCCAATGGTTGCTTTTCACCCAGTGGTCTTATCAACAGCTCCCAATGTTGTTCAAGATCGTGCTGACAGACACTTGCAAGAAGGACCTTCTCTGGTGGTTGAACAGCCACCACGTGACAATGGGTCGACCATTTCTACTTCCCCCTCCCGTAGCCACGTGACCATGGATGCTTCCTTGATAGGGTGGGGGGGGGGCTTTTTCAGGGAAGAACTGTCCAAGGTACCTGGTCAGAGATGGAATTCCATTTGCACATCAATGTCCTGGAGTTGAGAGCAGTGCTTTTAGCGTTGCAGCACTTCCACGACTCTCTGCCTCAGGAGACGATTGCAATCCAGAAGGACAACATGTCGGTGGTATGGTACATCAACAAACAGGGGGGAACCAAGTCTTACCTCTTATGCCCAGAAGCCTTGAGAATTTGGCAGTGGGCTGTATCCACCAGGCACTTTCTGATAGCAACACGCATCCTGGGGAAATCCAGTGTGATAGCAGACAAACTGAGCAGAGCAATTCTGTTGCCCCATGAGTGGTCCCTCAAAGAAGAAGTGGCGGAAATGATATTCCGCGGATGGGGCCAGCCTTGCTGCGACCTTTTTGCATCCCCATTGAATGCCAAATGCAGAAGCTACTTTGCCCTGAATCCTCCAACGGGGGACAGCCCAATGGATTCACTCGTACACGATTGGCCCTCGGATCTCCTTTATGCATTTCCTCCAACCCCTCTGATTCCCAGATTTTTACAGAATGCAAAAGGCTCCGAAAGGACTGTTATTCTGATAGCCCCCTTTTGGCCTCGACAGATATGGTTTCCCTTCCTTCATCAATACCAACTGGAAGAACCTTGGTTTCTGGACCCAGTGCTGGACCTTCTGACTCACTCGTCAGGAGTTCTTCACCCCTCTCTTCAGTCCCTCAAACTGACAGCCTGGCTGCTCTACTTCCCAACCTAGCCAGGTCATATAATCTGTTTTCCATGGTGCAACATATTCTAGTTTCCTCTCATAAAGTCTCTACCAGGAAACTATACAACAGCAAATGGAAGTGTTTTGTTTATTGGGCCTCTCAACAGGATATTGATCCCTATGTTGCTCGTATTGATAGTGTTCTGGAGTTTCTGACTATGCTTTTTCACGAAGGTGCAGCAGCGGCCACTGTAAGAGTTCAGTTGGCTGCAATATCTAATTTTCACATGGGATTTGAGGGATCTAATCTTATGTCTCATAGATTATGTAAAGCCTTTCTGAAAGGGATTCATCACCTTAGGCCACCTATCAGACAATCAGTTGCCCTCTGGAATCTAAATTTAATACTATCTCAGCTGATGCTTCCCCCCTTTGAACCTGCATCTTCTTGCCCCTTGAAGTTCATTTCTTGGAAAACAATATTCTTGGTGGCTATTACCTCAGCCCGTAGAGTTTCTGAACTACAAGCTCTTTCTGTTAGGCCTCCGTACCTGGTATTTTACCCCAACAGAGTGTCTCTCAGGACAAATTCAACCTTTCTCCCTAAGGTCTGTTCAGAGGCTAATTTGAACCAGTCTATTGAGTTACCCACTTTTTTCAGACACCATTAGAATAAATTGGAATATATGTTACATAAACTTGATGTTCACAGACAATTGAGGTTTTATTTAGACAGAACAAACGAGTTTAGGAAATCGGAACAACTCTTTGTTTCTCATGTGGACAATAAAAAGGGGCTGCCTGTAGCTAAAGTTACATTGTCTAAGTGGTTATCTGATTGCATAAAATTTATATATTCATCAGCCAATCAACCCTTACAGAATAGTGTGAAAGCTCATTCCACCAGGGCTGTGTCTTCATTTTTGCGCATGCAGCCCATTTGCCTTTGGACACCATTTGCGCAGCTGCTACTTGGTCCAATCCTCATACATTTATCACTCATTACAAAGTGGACAGGGCTTCCTTTGGTTCCACTGTTCTTAGGAATGCAGTCCCGTGAGCCACTCAAGGTTAGGGTGCTTGGGACGCTACCCACGTGTAAGAACAAATGGCGAGATTGAACAACTTCACATAAAGAAGTTATGTTCTTACCATAATGTTCCATGTGAGTTGTTCATCTCGCCTTTGTTCTTGCATTCCCTCCCTCCTTCCCCCTCCAGGTTCTTGAAGAATGGGTATGACTGGTGGTCTGGTTGGTCTAACTAGTGCCCTTTACTCCAGCCAGAGTATCTCTTGGCAAATTTTAAATATATGCATACATGTGTATATGTTTGGTATATTGGTATGTTAGTGGTATCCTTTCTTGCTGGGTTCAGCAAACTAGATCCGAGGTTAATCAGACAGCATCATGGGATAGGGACTGTGCCTCAAGCTACTCAAAGATCTTGAGCTTGTAAAGCGGCCGACTCAGAGCCGATGGATCGGCTCCTTACCCACGTGTAAGAACAAAGGCGAGATAAACAACTCACATGGAACGTTATGGTAAAAAGATAACTTCTTTTTCTTTTACTATATCTTCTAGTCTTGAATGTAACTAATTTTAGCAAGAGATGTAATGGGCCTTTATCACCTGTCACTGTCTTTCAAGATCAGTATAACATTTGCAAAGTTCTTAGAAGTAACTTTGCTTTTCTGTGTATGCTCCAACAGAAAACCCCAACAACTCTCTCAGCTAACAGGTTGTGTCTGTTTATATGAGTCTCAGGCAGGATTTCTTGAGCGTCTTCAGTTTTGAATGTTGGAAAATGCTTTTTTTATTTTCAGAGTAGCATACAGTGGATATAAAAAGTGTACTCACCCCTGTTAAAATGCCAGGTTTTTGTGATATAAAAAATTGAAACTACAATAAAACATTTCAAAACTTTTCCCACCTTTAATGTGACCTATAACCTGTACAATTGAATTGAAAAACAAACAAATCTGTTAGGGTAATCAAATATAAAAAATAAAAAACGTACAATAAGCTGGTTGGATAAGTGTGCACACCCTTAAACTAATACTTTTTGAAGCACCTTTTGATTTAATTACAGCATTCAGTCTTCTTGGGTAGGAGTCTATCAGCATGGCACATCTTGACTTGGCAATATTTGCCAACTCTTCCTTGCAAAAGCACGCCAAATCTGTCAGATTGTGAGGGAATCTCTTGTGCACAGCCCTCTTCAGGTCATCCCACAGATTTTCTATTGGATTTAGGTTTGGGCTCTGGCTGGGCCATTCCAAAACTTTAATTTTCTTCTGGTGAAGCCATTCTTTTGTTGATTTGGATGTATACTTGGGGTCATTGTCGTGTTGAATGGTGAAATTCCTCTTCATCTTCAGCTTTCTAGCAGACGCCTGAAGGTTTTAGGACAAAAGTGACTGGTGTTAACTGTTCATAACTTCCCTCCACCTTGATTAAAGCTCCAGTTCCAGCTGAAGAAAGCCAACCCCAGAGCATGATACTGCCACCACCATGCTTCACCATGGGGATGGTGTTCTAATGGTGATGCAAAGTGTTGTTTTTGCACCAAACATACCTTTTGGAATTGTGGCCAAAAAGTTCAACCTTGGTCTCATCAGACCGTAACACATTTTCCCACATGCTTTTGGGAGACTTGATGTATTGTATTGCAAATTTCTACAGGCCTGGATGTTTTTCTGTGTAAGAAAAGGCTTTCGTCTTACATCCATACCCCATAGGCCAGACATATGGGGAATACGGGAGATTGTTGTCATATGTACAACATAACCAGTACTTGCCAGAAATTCCTGCAGCTCCTTCAGTGCTGCTGTAGGTCTCTTGGCAGCCTCCCTGACCACTTTTCATCTTGTCTTTTCATCAGTTTTGGAGGGACGTCCAGTTCTTTGCAACATCACTGTTGTCCCATATTTTCTCCACTTTTTGATGACTGTCTTCACTGTGTTGTGTTCCATGGTATAGCCAATGCTGTGATAATTTTTTGTACCCTTCTCCTGACTGACACTTTTCAACAGAGAGATCCCTTTAATGCTTTGTAAGATCTCTGTGAGCCATGACTTTTAATGTAGCAGGCAACTGAGTAAATGTCAGGGCCATCTTTCTAGGGCAGCTGAACTTTATTTGGGGTTAATTAGAGTCTCTTTAATTGATGCCAGGTGTGTAACCAAGAAGACTGAATGCTGCAATTAAATCAAAAGGTGCTCCAACAAAGTATTAGTTTAAGGGAATGCACGTTTATGCAATCAGCTTATTGTACGCTTTTTGTTTATATTTTTCCCCTAACAGATTTGTTTGTTTTTCAATTGCATTGTACAGGTTGTAGGTCACATTAAAGGTGGGAAAATTTTTGAAATGATTTATTGTAGTCTCATTTTTTTATATCACAAAAACTTGGCATTTTAACAGGGGTGTGCACACTTTTTATATCCACTGTACTTATGGAGGTCCCAAGTAAAATAATATCCTTTGACCTAAAGCAGCATATATTAGGCTTTAAGCACTGCAGAAGTGTGCACAACATATTTAGTTTCTCTTTCAAACTATAGTACACTTCCACAATTTTAAATGTACAATTTTTGCATACAGTTCCTCACACTTGTGAATCTTACATTTTTACTAAAAAGACAAGTACAGTACAACTTATTTTATCTTTTAATTATTTAGTTACATATTTCTTAATTCAGTGCACATCTAGTATAACTTACTTCAGTTTTTCTGCATTTGCCTTCTGGTAATTGTGTTTGTATCTAAGCAAAGGAGCAAGGGTTAAGCATCACTATACCACCTTCTATGGCAAACCCAGACAGATTTTGTATTTGGCCTACCCCTTCACTTGTGTATGGCAGTCTTGGCCCTCTACTCTTCCTCACTAAAATAAATTTGTATTTCATGCATATGTATGTGTAGCTTCCTAGCATCTACCACCTGAAACCTGGTGCTTCATCACCTGCTTTCAGCAGAGCCCACCAGCACTGCAGCAGACTGGAGTGTCTCTGCCAAGGATAGGCATAGACGTGGCTAGTCAAACCTACCTTCCCCTGTTGGTTCCTTTAGCTGTTAGATTATTAATGGATCCTGGGTCTTCTGACTCTCACTGAGGGCCTTATGTCTTGGTTCTTTGCCTCAAAGCCCACCCCCCTAACTGAATTGCTCTACCCCAAGATCACTGCAACATGAGGTTATGAAAAAATCTGCCTCTGCCGAAAGTGACTTCTTTGGATTCAAATTTTTGACCAGGTAGTCTTAATTCCAGATGTAGAATATCTTTGAAAGTCATACTGCTCTGGAGCAGGCATGCTAAGAGAATGATAGAATGGTGATGGTGACAGCTTCAAACTCATCATCTCAGATAGAGTGATTGTTGTGTCACTGCAGAGATGGACTCATGATGGAATGACAAGCTGATATCTTTTGACCAGTATAGAACTATAGGTCTAGTAAATTTATTTAGTAGCTTTTTTCTGTAAACACTTTAAAACTTTTGTCATGGTTGTGATGTTCATCGTGTTTCACTGTTGCAGTCATTACAATTGGGTTATCCTGCTGGCAGGCTACCCGCAGTCGGCCCGAGTCCCAAAGTCTAGGTCCAGTGTCGGTTGCTGTCACCTCCTCCCTGACGTCAGTGAGCCAGGGGTATAAAAGATTCAGCTGACGCCATTTTATTCAGTCTTTCTTGCCACGCGGTGCACGAAGCAAAAGCAGTTCGCAAGTGCCGGTCGGCCAACTCCTGAGATTTTCAAATTCGAATTTCAAATCCGAAGTCTTCATTAAAGCTAAGTACCCCATTGGGGAAACTTTTTTCTTGCTCCAGACCGGTCAGAAAAAGTTAATAATTGTATTTCTTGTGAGAAGTAAATACCTCATAAGGATTTTCATTCTTACTGCATTCCTTGCCTAGGCCCTGACCGCGACGTTGCTAGTTGTCGGTTTTGTGCTAGATTTAACCAATGCACTATTAAGCGTCGGTACGATTTTGCATTTCATTACATTGGCAGAAGATTCAATTATATAATGCCGTCGGAACAGCCGACTACCGGAGTTTATAAAAAGCGCAAAGAAAAAGAAAAGGACAGGCATCCGAGGTCCAAAACCGACGACGAGGCTTCCGCAAGGCCTGTCACCAGTTCTCAGTGAGGCACTTTCGCAGCACCTGATGCCCGCTACCTCAGAGCCACAGGCCGCTTCCGACTCCCACATGGAGCTGACTAGGCCGCTGGAAACTCAAGGTATTGGACACTTGGAAACTAATCCCTCAGATGGGTCTGGAGCCGCTGAGCAGGCATCGGCTTCTGAGGGTGTTTTCAGGCCTACACAGTTATATGTAAAACCAACTTCGGCTTCAAAGGCAAAGACTAAAGCAGCTCTAAAGACAAAGAAACAAGTACAGCATTCTCCTGGACAGGCCTCCATGCCTAAAAAACAGATGCTTAAAATGGCCGAAGACCTAATTACTTTGATCAGGGGTACCCATCCCCCTCCTGATAAGAGGCCTAGGCAAGAGATAGAATATGAATCTTCAGATCAGGTTTCCATTTCCTCTGATTCCTCTTCTGAACAGGAATATTCTCTTCCTCCCTATGAGGATTCTGATGCTGAAGAATCTATCCCTTCAGCCTCTCCTCCTGAGGATTATTCTTTTGGGGAGACCCTGCATACTATGAGGGAGCATTTCCACTGGGAGAGCCAAGATTACTCTGAATCCAAGAAAAGGCTCAGAGACTTCCTTTTATTACGTCAGCACAGGCCTCTTGCTATTTCTCCTGTTTTAGACATTGTAGATGATGTATTTTCAGAGTCCGGTCTGTCTCCTGACTCTTTACCACCAGCTCCTGTTAAGCCAGACATATACTACAGGGTTCCTGATTCACATAAATTTATTTTTAAAAACACTGCTGCTGACCCAGAAACTATCTCTCAGGGTCCCAAAGAGGTCAAGGGGTTCCACTGCAAAAAACCCTGTCCCCTCTGATAGGGATACAAGGGCCCTGGACAGATTGGGGAAAAAGATTTATACTTCTGCTACCTTGGCTGTAAGAGCTTTACATTGTCAGTTTCATATGCTTAAATATCAGCAGCATCTTATGTCACTGCTTAAATAGAAAATGTTGACAAATTCAGAATGTGCAGAAAACAAAGAAATGCAGGTGAACAAGTGGGAAAGCATACTTTGCAATGTGGTTTTGATTCTCTAGAGGCCTCCTGCAGGGCCGCTGCTACAGGTTCTGTCATTAGGAGGCATGCCTGGTTAAAAGAACAGAATCTGCCCGATCATGTTAAAGCAAAACTATTAGATGCTCCATTACAGCATGATACCTTGTTTGGTGTTAAAGCAGAAGAGGTGTTGAAGAAAATGGAGGACAAAGCTAAATCTATGCAAACAGTCAAGGATTTCTTACAGGTACAGCCTCCCAGATTTTAGCAGGAACTGGCCTACAAAGAATTGGTCCTTTTCAGTGTCAGACAGGACACAAAGAGGCAGATACAGACGCCCCAGAGGCAGATCACAGCCCCAAAGCTCATAAAGGCCTAAGCAGTGGGGTGCTTCTACCTCCAAAAGCGGAGAGGAAAAATCACAGCCATACAGGAAACAGTCTCAATGACTTTCACCTGCCAGCACCAAGCACTTATCTTCTGGCAGCTCCTTTGGGGGGAAAACTAGCACTTTTTTCACAAAATTGGCACATGATCACCCAGGACAAATGGGTCTTAAATATCGTATCACAAGGCTACAGGTTCCACTTTCACACCCTGCCAGGGCCAAATGGTATGCCAGACCTGCCACGCAATCAATGGGCAGAGGCACAAAAACAAGTTTCATCCCTCATGGACATGAGAGCCATTCAGCAAGTACCACAGCAAGAGCAGGGACTAGGATTTTACTCAAGGTTATTGTTGGTGTCCAGAAAGGACAAAGCCTGGAGACCAATACTGGACCTGTCTATCCTAAACACATTCCTGGATATTCCAAAATTCAAAATGTTAACTCTGCAGCAGCTTCTGCCCATGCTGGGCAAGAAGGCTTGGCTTGTGACTTTAGACCTAAAAGAGGCATACCTGCATGTCCCAATCAGACAATCATGCAGAAGATACCTCAGATTTATAGCTGGTTCAATGCACTACCAATTCTCTGCACTGCCCTTTGGCTTATCTACTGCGCCCAGGGTCTTTACAAAATGCCTGGCACCAGTAATTGCATTTTGCAGACAAAGAGGAATACAAATATATCCTTACTTGGATGACTGCCTTATTCAAGCAGAGAACAAGGACATTCTACTACAGCATCTGGCGTTTGTAAAAAGATTGCTAACAGGTCTAGGGTACACTGTAAATGAAAAGAAATAAAAACTCGTACCCTCTCAAGAGATAATATTCCTGGGTGCAAGCTTAAATACAACTGCCCAGATGGCTTATCTCACGCCAGACAAACACAGACAACTGACTACTTATTTCAAAATGTTGACAACAAAGACCCAGTTATCTGCAAGAAAAATTCTGCAGGCTTTGGGCTTCATGGCATCCTGCATTATGCTAATTCCATATGCAAGACTGCATATGAGGAAACTTCAATGTTATCTAAAAAGTGTTTGGACTCAACATTGCCACAGCCTGGAAACAATAATTACCCTCATTCCCTGCCAGCAACAGGAGTTTCGATGGTGGGCAAAAGCCTGTCACCACAACACGGGACAGCCATTCACCTTACCTACAGCCGTGCAGACATTGACAACAGATGCATCAGATTATGCCTGGGGGGCCCACATGGCAGGAAGATGTATTCAGGGCACATGGTCCGCAAGTCAAATGCATCTACATATCAATCAAAAAGAGATGCTAGCTGTTCAGAATGCCCTGACAGCCTTCAAGGATCTACTTCATCCAGGACAACTACTGATGAAGATGGACAATACTACAGTCATGTGGTACATAAACAAGCAGGGGGGCACACATTCCTACCCCCTCTGCAGACTAGCCATGAACTTGTGGGACACAGCATTGACTTACCAAGTACATCTGCAGGCACAATTCCTGCCAAGAAGGCTAAATACTCTGGCAGACGAACTAAGCAGAAACCTAATGGATCCCCATGAGTGGAAATTGGATCCACAAGTCTTCTGCATGATAACAAGGTACTGGGGATGCCCGGACATGGACCTATTTGCCTCCCCTCACAACTGCCAACTACAGAGATTCTGCACAAGGACTTATCACAAGCAAGCATGGAAAGTGGATGCTCTATCTTTCAGCTGGAAAAACCTAACAGTATATGCTTTTCCTCCTCTGCCTCTCCTCCCCGAGGTACTCCTCAAGGTCAGACAAGAGAAGCCAAAAATGATACTGATTGCCCCAGACTGGCCCCGCCAGCACTGGTACCCAATCCTAAAGAGCTTGTCTCAATGCCCAGCTTAGACATTACCTCAAATTCCTCACTTATTGACCCAACAAGACAGTCAGATACTGCACAGCCAACTCAGGACCTTAAACCTGGCAGCATGGCGGATAATAGATAGTAGCCATTCAAGACACAACCCTTTCTAAAGCAGTGATGGATGTTATTTTGGAGACTAGCACCAGAAAATCTTATGCAGAAAAATGGAAGAGATTCTGTGCTTGGAACCAGGCACAAGGTATTGACACGATTGTTCCAAATATTCTTCAGATTTTGCAATACTTAACTGAGATGCTGGATAAAGGCCTTTCCTTTTCTTCAATTAAAATTCATGCATCTGCCATTTCAGCTCATTACAATACAGAACCACCTATTTTTTTCTCATCCATTACTAAGGCAGTACCTCAGAGGGGCCAAAAACATAACACCCCCTAGGAGAGCACCAGTACCTGCATGGGACCTCAACTATGTCTTGGAAAAACTCACACTGCCTCCGTTTGAGCCAGCCTCTGCAGCTGATATAAAATTATTATCCTGGAAAACAGCTCTGCTCCTAGCAATAACCTTTGCTAGACGAGTCTCAGAGTTACAGGCACTCATGGCTGTGGAACCTTTTATCATTTTCCATCCTGACAGGGTTTTTCTGAGGACAAACCCTACATTTATGCCTAAGGTAGTGTCCAGTATGGCCCTTAACCAAACAATTCATTTGCCTACCTTTTACCCAAACCCACAGAATAAGGGTGAGAGACTTCTGCATTCTTTGGACATCACAGGCAGCTACGCTTCTACTTAGACAGAACCAAAGCTTTCCGAAAGACTGAACAACTTCTAGTGGCATATGCTGCTGGATCACAAGGAAAGCCTATCTCAAAGCAGACTATTTCAAAGTGGATAGGTCACTGCATTCATTTCTGCTATTCACAACATGGCAAATCAGTGCCTAAGGGCATTAGGCCTCATTCAACCAGAGCAGCAGCCACTTCAGCAGCCTTCCTCAGAGGAGTACCAACCAAAGACATCTTAGAGGCTGCAACTTGGAGTTCAGTGCATACTTTTACAAAGCACTATCACTTACTTCTCTACTCTAAATCCAGGGCAGGCTTTGCCACTGCAGTTCTGCAGGGCCTGATAGCCTCTCCTAATCTTATTTAGCACCAACCTCCCAACCTTAGCTTTGGGATTCAACCCATTTGTAATGACTGCAACAGTGAAACACGATGAACATAGTACAGTTGTGTACCTACCATAAATGTAGATGTTTGAGTCTATTCACTGTTGCAGTCCAGGTTACCCTCCTGCCATCCCCCTTTTCCTTGCTGAGACTTATCTGTACTTCTCTATTCTATGCAACCTATGTGGTGTATTTGCTTGTAGATGAAGGAAAAGTTGTTTTTTGTGTATGCATGCTTATTGGCATAATTTAGCGTACCATTTTAGGGGCACCTGACATCTGGGGCAAGAAAAACTGAAGAAAATGGCGTCGGCTGCATCTTTTATACCCCTGGTGCACTGACATCAGGAAGGAGGCGACAGCAACCGACGCCGGACCTAGACTTTGGGACTCGGGCCGACTGCGGGTAGCCTGCCAGCAGGATAACCGAATTGTAATGACTGCAACAGTGAATACACTCGAACATCTACATTTATGGTAGGTACACAACTGTACTTTATTGCAACTGTATACATTATAGTGAATGTTACACTTCGAATTTCTATGCTGTAGTTTGTGTAGAACCTTTATGTTTAACATGTTTTGTATTGTAGTCTATGGAGGTTTTACAGGCACATTTTATTGTACATATACAAGACTGAGCTTTCTTAAGAGAATGAACACTAAGAACAGAAATTGCAGAAAACAGTCACTGAACAGCTTAGTACAGATTTTCTAGCATTTTTTTTTCATATAGCTTTTGTGATGCATATGCATTTATCTTTCAGATTGCCCATGATTATGACCTGTTAATCATTGAAGATGATCCCTACTATTTTCTACAGTTTGAGAAGGTAAGATTGAGGTTTTCTTTCAAAAAGGATTTAAAGGTTTGTGCCCTGGCTTTCCCATGGTGATGTTACAGCATGTAAAACATGTTACTGTGCATGCTATGCATGAATGAACTAAGTTAGGAAAGTACCCTCAGGATAGGAACTTATTTAAATACTGCAGTATTAAAGACTGTAAGCTGTAGCCATAATTCACTGCAACAGTGGTTACTGTTCACTAAACTGCAATCCCACTCTTTTTTTTTTTTTGTAAGGGGCTAGGCTTTTTGTTTTAAAACCAGAAAACAATAGCAGAACTCTAAACAATCTTTTTTTCTATTGATACCGAATGCTTGAGAGGGTTGAAAGTAGGCAGCTTAGTAGGGGGCAATGCTTGCTGGCAGCATAAATATTTAGAAATTAGTATCAAAAACCTTGTATCTTAATTTGTGTTGCTTAGCTGCTGGTGCTGCCATGTACACCATTCATGTAAGCAGTTAGGTTAACAGAAGTAATTCTGCCATTGTAGTGTTATTTGGCTAAAGTCATATGTTATTCTAGTTATTGCTTATGCAAAGAAGCAATTCTGTCTAGAACTTTTCAAACCACTCATTTAGTACTTAGTGATTTACACTGTACCCACCAAGCAGTTGAGTAAATGGTGGCACAATAACTGAGATGCAGTCAGGGCTTCTGTGACTGAGCTTATTCATGTGTGCATGCTTATATTTATTTATTGCTAGTCAGGTTGTCCAGTTTGGCCGAGGCCTGTTTTCATTGGAGGCTTGGGAACACTGTCTGGTAATGTGACTCTGACCCAGGACTACTGGACAAAACTTTAGGCAGTTCATAGCCTTAATCCTCCACTGCAGGCTGTGTTTAAGTATCCATTGCTGACATCTTCAAAATGTACAACCTGAAATCATTACGTTTCCTTGCCTTTAAACACCGTACCATGTTCTGGTGTTCTCCAGGTTCATGTTTTTTGTTGTGGGAAATGGCTTCTACCTTTTTTATTTCGTTTTTTACTAGTAACATGAGATCTGAAGTATTTAACTTAATTTTATCTGCAACCTGTGGATATACGGATCCGTATCGGATCCGAGCCGGCAACTTTTTTCTAGCATCTGCTCCAAGCTCCGAGCTCCTCCCCTTACCCATAATGCACTACCATCTTCCCTCAGATCTCGTTTGCTGCACCAGTAGTGTGCATTGTGGTCTCCTTTGCTCTGAGCTCAGGGATAGTAAATGTTATTAGTACTTAATCTCGTGTGTGTCTGAGTGATTTTTTTTTATGCTTTTCGTGGTTAAACTTTGGTAGAGT
>NC_056729.1:926888742-926906242 GCF_019279795.1 Protopterus annectens
TAGCCTGTATCCCTACAGAAGTTAAAACAGTCTTTCAATGAAACTCAAATTCAGGTAGCAGTTGTGTGGAACACTCTAGTCTCACCAGAAGCTGGTACACTGGAGCTCTGTTTTTAAGACATCAATGAAATCATTCTAATATGGTGAATCAGTAAGAATCTAGTTTGAAAAGAGATTTGTGGTCTTTTCCCCTTCTCTGAAGTCCCTGTTGCCTTCTTGGGATTGTGCATTAGAGTGTTTTAGCACTGCGGCAGTGATAAGCACTGAAATGAGCAAACAACTGGTTATCTAAAGACTTGAAAGAACTTCCTCTACAGAAGCCAGCCAATCAGAATCCAGCCTATGCTCCCACAAAAGCCAGCCAATCAAAAATGGGAACTCCAGTCCTTATTGGAACCCAAACTCAGATAACTGCCATGTTTGGCCACTTCTATCATCATAGACTTATACACAGAGGCCTTCTCCTAGGAAGCTAATGAAGTCCTTCTACTGTGGTGAATCAGTAAGAACCAAGATGGGAAAAGGCTTTGTTGATTCTTCTTTCTCTGTAGTCCATTTTTCCTTCTCCACAGTGTGAATTAGAATGCTAACAACATCCCATCACTATGTATCTCTGAACTGAGCAAATATTGTATTAATTAAGGTTTGCCAGGCACTACCCCAGAAGACAAACAAAATCCAGCACAAGTCCCACAGAAGCTGGCCAGTCAAGATATGCATTCCGTTCCTTCAAAAGAACCAGTTCAGGTATATGCAGTGTGGTAGCCTCTACTCTCACCAGAGAATAGTACACAGCAGACCCATTCCAAGGAAATAGATGAAATCCTTGCAGTACATTGAATCAGGAAGAATCTACATGGAAAATAGAACTGTGGTCTTCTCCTCCTTATCTGTAGTCTCCTATTCTTCAGATTGTACATTGCAGAACTGTTGTCAACTCAGCACTAAAGAGCACCAAAGTGAGCAAACCACTGGTTATTTAGTCTAAAAGGCTTAGCCCTTGTAGAAGCCAACCAACTAAATGCTACTTATGATCCTGCAGAAGCTGACCAAACTAAACAGGCACTTCAAACGTTCAATGCGACACGAGCTTAGGTACCAATCATGTGCAAGCCTCTATTCTCATTAGAGCCGGATACTCTATGAACCTACTCATTGGAACCTGATGAAGACCATGTAGTGCACTGAGTCTGTAAGAACCCAGATGGATTTGGGACTCTTTTTCTCCAAATAGAGCACTGCAGGATTGTCAGTGGCCCAGAACTGAACAGCAATAAACAGTGCCAACTTATGTTTATTTAAAGCTTGTAAAATTCTGCCCCTACAGAAACAGACCCTTCAAAAAAGCAGACCAGTAATTCAGTGTTAGCAAAGGTCATGCAGTTAGCCCATGAAAGCTTCTGGTCGTATCAAAGTCTTTTACATTGTAGACACATTCCAAGGAATCAGATGGAGCCCTTAAAATGCACTGAATCAATAACAACCCAGATGGATATTCTCTTCCCCCTCTATAGTCTCCTGTTGTCTTCTCTGGATTGATCTTTAGAACACGGTCAGCAGGCTAGCATACAATGGAAACAAAGTGAGCAAACATCCAGTTATTTAAAGAGGTTGGCCCATCTAAATACAGTCTATGCTCTTGCAGTAGCCATCTAATCAAAAATATGCACTCTCATCTTTCACTGGAACTCAAATTTAGCTAGCTGTCAAAGAAAGCCTCTAATATTACCAGAGTCTGGTACACTGCAGCTCTTCCTAGGAAGCTGATGAAGTTCTTGCCATGTGTTGCATCAGTAAGGACCAAGACGGAAAAGCCTTTATGGTCTTCTCTTCTTTCCCCTGTAGTTATCTTTGTCTTTTCTAGATCATACACTAGTATGCTGCCAGCAGCCCAGCAATGAAAAGCACCAAACTGAGCAAGCTTCCAATTCTTTAACATCCCTAAGGCTCTGCTCTTAGAGATGCTGGCCAAACAAAATCCAAACTGCACTCCTATATAGGCTGGCCAGTCACAAATAGCCACTCCAGTCCCTCAGTGGAACTCAGACTCAGATAGCTGTAACATGGAAGCCGTTACTCTTGCCAGAGCCTGCAACATCACAGACACATTCCTACAAAGTCCTTGTAGTACCTGGAAACACTAAGAACCCTGATGAAAAATGGTTTATGGAGTTCTCTTCCTTCACTGTAGTCTTTTGTCATCTTCCCCAGTTTACACACTATAACTGTGTAAGCAGCCCAGTACTTAAGGGCACCTACGTTGCAGCTGTCAGCCAAGGAGAATGCAACCAACGTGCCCAGAAAACCTGCCAATCAGAGACAAGTACTCAGATTCTTTAGTGAATCCTAGGCTCATGTATTTGTCTTATGGAAGTCTCATGTCTTAGCAGAGGTCATTACACTACTCACCAGCTCCTAGGAAGTTAATACAATCCTTGTGGTGCACTGAATCAGTAAGAACCCAAATGGGGAATGGCTTAATCCTCCTCTCTAGTCTCCTGTTGTCTTCTCCTGATTACATGTTAGAGTGTTATAAGCAGCCCAGCACTGAACTGAGAAAACCTTGTGTTATTTAAAGTTTGTAAGGCTCTTTCCAGACAGAAGTCTGCCAATCAAAATCCAGCCTGTGCCCTTGAAGAAGCTGGCCAATCAAAAACTGGCACTCTGCATCTTTAGTAGAATCCTGAATGAGGGGAAGTGAAATGGGGGAATAGTATGCAAATAATATTTTTTTTACTGCATAATAATTAACAGGGAAGAACAGTGGGTAAAGTGTAGCCTTATATCACAGGAAATATGCTGAAGTGTTAAGGAAACATTCCTAACATAAATCATGCAATATAGATGTAATGATAATAAAATATCAATGACAATACTGGAATTATGAACATAAATAAAAGTAGACATGCTAACAAAGGATGTGATATACATGTTACACATGTTATACATGTTAATAAAATGCTGAGTTAAGATTACAGCAAGGACAGAAGATACATTATGGGATGAAGAATAGATGGCCTAATGGTTGAGGTGTTTGCCTTACTAGCACAAGATGCAGGGTTTGAGTCTCACAAGGGATAATTCTCTAGGCTTAAAATGGCTCACACGGGCACTTAGCCTAGTACTAATCTATGAAAATGAGAAATATATACAGGGAACAAAAGGAACTTACAGCTGTAATGTCATGTACATCAGAAATGGACATGCTTTTGCAAAGAAATGTCAGTTTCACTGATAGGAAATGGGTTTACTACCTATAAACATTTAACAGACAAGCAAGTACTGTATAGAGATGCAAGTGCTAAATGATAATATTCAACATACATAAATGATAAATGACAACATTGATCGGGTGACATTTCACGGCTTCAAGTTTTCTACTACTAATTTACAAAGATCTCAGATACCATTATACTGAGCATGTTCACATGGAATTACAAGTGAACAGAAACATAACAGCACCAACAGACACAAAAGTGTTGAATCAGAGGACCAATCACAGTTTCTGATGGTTTTGCAGCATGCCTTAAAGTAAGAAACATTTATGGAAGCCCTCATCTACCATTAAGCTGTATAGTGTGAGGAAAACAATTGCATTAATAACGAAGTGTCCAGAAGAAGACATACAATACAGAGCATAATTATTTTGGAAATAGGTAATCCTATGAGCAATGAATGACATAATAAACATTTGCATCATATCATTTTTGAACACATGCCATGACAGCTGTCACCGAGATGCATACCAATCATAGACACCACCATGCATATTGGTTATGTTATGAAACACACCATTGAAGGACTTATAGCACTTTCCTATCATAAGGGTTATGCATGTCTTACCTTGTAGGACAGTAGCATGAAAAAGGTGGCCCTCTGATTATGCCATAAGTACTGTCTGTATGTAAGCCACTGCTGTCTGACAGACAGATGTTACTAGATTCAAACCCCTGCGTCATGTACTAGGACACCTCCAGACCTCTGTATTGACTGCATGTGCCACATCAGATAGCAATGGAGGCTGTCACAAATAACTAAATTCAATGTGTGCAGTAAGAAAAGAGTTACAAATATTATATGAGCAATCTAAAATAGTCAGAATGCTGGAAAGAAGGTACACATGTTAATGTCAACACAACAGTGAGCAGTACAATATCAATGCTATTGACACAGAAGCTGTTTACATCATGTAGGACACACACCTGTCCCAGAACTGAACTACAGTCTATCTGTGTAGGTATGATATACAAGCCAGTACTCAACACACATGCCACAGGAGCATTCACAGCATGACATGACCCAAATAGCCATTTCACTACCATGTAATCACAACCTGTGATAATGTATCATTGTCCAACATGAAAATGGATAAGAATAACTAGATACAATGTTGTTTATGCAACATCAGTATGTTCATATATTGCTGCCCTTTCAAGACATGAGTAGCAAGCTATGTGACTCTACAGACTAGTAACATGAATGAATCACAAGCATCACAGTGGAAATCTTAACACGTGTGACACTCCACCTATGGTAACTTCTTACATTATATATAAATGTCATAAACAATCTGCTTGAGATAAAAGGGATGGTGGAGGCCTCTCCCACTGTAAATGGACACATTATAACTGTGATGGATGCCATTCATGCATTACAGTATAAGGCCCAACAATGCTAACAGGCACTGAATGTGGATATTGAGCACATGAGTATTTAACATTATAAAATACGTGATATTGTAGAGAATGACTGCACCACGGTAGATGTTTCACTACAATTGTGAAATATGTCATTATTTCAAGGCATTGCATCATGTTATGGCTGCAAGAGATATGTCTGCCTGTAATTGCTGTATGAAGGCAACAACATACAGAATGTCATCTCATTTCCTCATGTCAGAGGACAATGCTTCCTACATATGTTATGTATGAAATGTAATCACATGTCATCATTACTCTGAATAAAAACATTGCTGTGTGAGAAATTATCATAGCTATTTGAAAGAGAAATCAGCATTTATATATGTACACAGCAGATGTGCAAAACAACAGTATTAGGAAAATGTGCAGTGTTAATAAGACTGACACAACATAGTCTGAGCAATAATGGTTGGATTTGAACTAACTATCTAAGATCATAAGCTACAGATTATTGCCTGAATTGCACGTGCCACACAATATGTTGAGGTACAACTGGGACAGTTCACAGTTAAATGGATAACATCACCAATGTTTATTAGCTGGACGTTTATGCTGAAAAGCAGTCAAAGTGCATAATAACATTATACATCCTCACATCAAAATGTATTTGAATAGTAGTATACACAGTATGAGGTTGAAAGACACATTCACCACTGTCATCAATCATCCTACACATGTAGTTATACAATGAACAAAGCACAATATCAAAGGCATGCAATACAGGAGAATTTGTACTCCAAAAGTGAGATACTGCAGTTATGGTAGCATTATGTAATCACTGTATAGCCAAAATGTTATTTTCCCTGGGGATGTTAGGATTTGCTAGTGTAACACTATAAATCCATCTCATAAGTGGAAATGCACACAAACGTGGTTTTGAGGTATCCAACGGTATATGATAGTAATCACATTCACATTATTTAAGCAGGGATAGACTTGAAACGCCTACCTATCTAGTTGCAACATCTATACAGCACATCATCAGCTGCCAGCACTGCAGGTCAATCCTGAGTACAGGTGAGATATACAGCATCTATGATGTGATGATATCAACAGTGTATTGCCAAGAAGATATGTCTGGTAAAATGACCTTTACAGCCAACTCAAGTGCAATGTGGACAATTGGATGGGAAACCAGAAATTCATCCCTGATTTAGCACCTATGCCTCTAAAGCTAACAGGTAACCTGTAAATGGTTCATATCCCAGGCCCATGCTTACAATTATCAAGGGTATCAGAACTTGTCAGAGATTTGGGATACATAGCTAGGCTTAAAAAGGCCCTTGTGGTCATAAACCCAGTAAACACCTATGAAGCTAGGATTGCAAAAGTGGCCACTACAGAAGCATGTAAACCAATCCTGAATTTATTTACAGTCACACAAATACTTGTGAAAGTTAAGCATTGCTGTATTCAAGCCTCCTACCTATCTATGTACACCTTCTAAAGAATAGTGTAAGAGATGCAAGCACCACAAGAGAAGTCTGACTTTTAAACTGCTACAGTTCACTTTAGAAAGAATGATCTCACCAGTATATTGCACCAGAGGTATAGCCAGAAAATATAATTTTATAATTGTTTGCTCTTTTTGCTGCCTCTGACCCACCTGCCATTTAAAAATGAAATGCTCCCCTCTTAAATATGTTTGCATCATTTTCCCTCAAAAGTCATTTAATAGATATTTTTTCACTCTATGAAACCCTTATTAGAGTTTCATAGGTTGGTACTAGGCTATCAGCCCTAGGGTGTATAAAGCCTAGCCATAACAATTCCCTGGATATTTCGTCCCACAATATTTACTTCTCTGGACCCCTGTCTAGCAGGGTGACTGACCTGATCCCTGGGGTGAATTTCCTATCTCCCATCCAATTGTCAAGGTTCCCTTTGAAGAGGGCCAAGGAGGTGCTCTCTTTGACATGTATGGGCAGTCTATTCCAGAGTATGGGGAGTCTCTGGGTCAGGAACTTATCCCTCCAGCATGTTTTGTTCATTGTGATGACAAGGTTTAAATCCCTGGAGTGTGTGGCTCTGAGGGATTGGGATTTCTTTAAGTGGAGCATGTCCAACAGCTCAGGGCTTGACATGGCCTTGTATGTTAAGGAGAGATCGCCTCTGAGTAGATGATATGCCACAGAGTATAGTTGAAGTTTTTTTAGATGGTCAGCATAGGGCATCTGCTTTAGGCCTGTGATTCTTTTAGTGAGGTATTTCTGCAGCCTTTCCTGCTGTTGAAGATGTCTTGTGAGGTACATACCAAATGGGGCATTGTACTTTATAATGGGTCTAATGAGGGATGAGTACAGTGGGACAATAACCTCCATTTTTCTGCATGCAAAGCCCTTAGTGATGAGGTGTGCCACATAGAAGGATTTCCTGACTGTTGTGGCGATGTGGTCATCAAAGGTGAGACCACTGTCCACCTGTGTCCCTAAGTCTCTCATCACACTTTCAGTGTTTAGTGTACTGCCACCTATGTGATAATTCATGGGTACGTGTTTTTTCCCAAAGGGGATAACTATGCATTTCTTGGCATTAAGCTTGAGCCCATGGCTCTGGCACCAAGCATCTGTTTCTGTAAGGCTCCTTTGTAGAATATCCACATCATTTGGGACTCAATAATGGCTCCCAGTTTGCAGTTTAATTTAGACAGTTGTAAATATAGTACAGCCTAAAAAAGCCATGATTTCTCTAAGTAATTGTACTCAGTAGAGTATAAATAGTATGCCGAGCTACACCAGTATGTAGCAAAGAAGTCATGGTTGTGAAATATGGCATAAGGGGATGGGGATCCAGCAATTTAAAATGTTTCTCCATAGTAAAAGTTAGTTGAACACAGCTGTGTTGGAGAACATGCTCACCTAATTGTAAATACCCCCACTCACACACATACACACAAGGTTCTCCATATTGAGGCTTGAACCCTGCTACCTATCTAGTTAAACAAGCTAGAAAACATTGTACTAGTTGCAAGCACCACAGGGGATGTCTGACTCATAAGGGGAGAGAGTGCACTTTTGTCAGGATGGCCTCATCACTGTGTTTCAGTGAAGATGTTTCTGTAAAAAGTGGGATAAGGGAGCTTTGTACAGGGGGAAATGTATTCTCCTCATGGGAAGTGGATACAGCACCAAGCATAGCACTCTCACAGACATGTTTCTCACGTTGAGCATCAAACCTCCTACCTATCTAGTTACACAATCTAGAGAGCACAGTATTATTTAAAAGCACAACAGGAGAAAACTGACTTTAAAGATGTAAAATTGTATATTTGTACTTTTGAAGACTCAGTACTCAGAAGAGATACTATGCATCACAGGTTGTGCAACATGTGTGCACAGGACAATCTACCATCACTATAATTATCCCATGTAATTACATCATTTTCTACTAACATTTAGATACTGTCCTTCATGTACATTGTGTTACAATGAGGAACATTAATATGTTTCCCATTATGGGATGCTATAGAAGTTCGGTCTTGCAAACCAGTGGATTATCAATCAAACTTTCCTGCCCCTTCATTTCGGGATGATCTTACACTTGAATTGTCTCATACTTGCACAGTGTGCATTGACAAGACAAACATGCAAGTCATGCATAAGACAGTGCACTGCAGAATAACAGTGATGGATTATGGGAGAATAAATTAACCAAACTTTGTAACATAGTTGCAAATGAATACTGTAGAGCAGACATACATTAAACAATTAATTGAATGCTCTGTTCGCATGGTATGTTACTGAAATTTTGTATATGGAGAGAAATACAGATGTATGCAGTTAAATATACAATAGTAATATGAAATGTCATGATTTAATTGACCTACAGCTGTAATTGAACCCATTACACTATGCAAAAACATCAGGCTACAAACAGGATAATTATTTCAACATGCCAAATAGGAACTCATACTTTATTCCATCCAGCAGCAGAACTGTTAAATTAACTGCTTCACATAACTGCCTTTGGTCAGCCTTTACTCTATAGCACAGTGGATTTAAGCACATTTGCATGAAAGTAACCAGATCACTGAGGATTCAACTGACATCTTCAGCTTTTTCAGTAAGAAGTGGAACAAAGTTCACTATCACTCAATGGTGTTGCACTATGCCAACCTTCGCATAAGTGCACAGTATTTTGTCTGAATCTATTTTTTGGCAAGATTTGACCAGATTAAATGTGAGTAAATGGGGTGGATAGTACAGTGGTGAAAATGGTGTTGGCAAGCAGAGGGTAAGACATAGAAGAAAGAATACAAACATTTGCAGGAGGGTAGCTATTGACTTATTTACAACAGAAATGTACAGCTGTATACACAATTTCGTGACTTTGGAGTGACACCACACCAGTGATGGGTAACAACAGCAGAATAATGTTATATGGCCAGTTGGACCAAATCAAGTGTGTCATTATGATAGGCAAAATGGAAAGCTATGTAAGGGGCATATTTTTATTTATTTATTTTTTTTGTGGGACAGGTGCCCATTTTTTATTTTATTTTATTATATTTTTAGGAAGAAAGTGAAGAATGTTGGGAAAGGTGCTTAGGAATGAGAGAGTCAGGTAGGTAGGGTAGGTTAGGAAGCATGTAGTGGTTCGTAAGACAGACAGGGATGGTGATGGAGACAAAATGTTGGAGGGCACCGTGATTCAGGATAGGAAAGGAACACTGAAGGTACACCCATATCCAGCTTCAGAATAGTGACAATCTAGTTCTCAACCTCAGAAATCATCACTGTCTTCTGTAGCAGCTCCCTGGATCATTGCTGGGCATGGACTTGTCTTTGCAACCTGATGCAGGACCTTCTCATCCTTGCTGAAATGTTTACCCAGGCCCCTCTCCATGATATCCTCCATCAGCTGTGTCAGCTCCTACTGGGTGACGAAATTACCACCTCCACTGGTATTGCTCCTGCAGAGTACCACTGCAGTGGCAGCCAGGGCAGACCTACCAGATGCAGATGGATCAGGTATGGTAGGAGTTGTTGATGCAACACTGACAGTTTGTGACCATGAAGTGCTGGGTGTCTGTGCTTCCTTCTGTGGAGGTATGTCTGGCCAAGCCACAGTGGTTAGTATACCTCTGTATGCTTTTGCCATTTTGTTTTTAGCAGCAAGGTATGCAAAAATAAGAATGTTAATAAATTATAAACACACACAAAGAGATAAGGTGGTGGAGGCAAAAAAAGAGAATTGGATCCATGGCATATTGCATTAATTTATTTATTCGGTACATTTTGGGGGGAAACACATAAACAATTATGACAATTTAGTTTTGTAGACCTTTGTCGTGTATGTACATGTTGTTAAGGTGTATATGTATCATAAAATAGAGAAATCTCACTGCTAGGATATAATAAAGAACAGCATTTATTTCCCTATGATGGATAGGATATATGGGGTTTATATCACATTGTCAAACTCTTAAAAGTTCGAAATTCATATGGTCAACACCATATGATCGAACTTTTAAAAGTTCGAAAGTTTCAATGGAGATCTCCGTACAGTGCGTAATGGGAAAAGTTCCCTTTTCTGCACTGTAGAGTGATCTCGGAGTTGGTATATTTAAAGAGCGGGGGGTGTGTGAGGTTCAGGGGGGCTTGCCTTCCTGCTTAAACCATTCAGGTAGGTTTTTTCTTTGTTTTTTTTTTTATTACATTTTCGAACTTTTAAAAGTTCAATTGTGTAATATAGACGTGAAATATGCATTCAAATGTAATAACTACAATTTCCATATTTGAATTGTTCCTGACATATTCTTGCTATTAATCTTTTAGAGAAACTATACTGTAATAAAAACTAATTACTGCTTCTGGGTATTGAACCCAAACACAGTTAAGCTGGTGTTCTCACTGCCTAATGCAAGCAGCAACAATTATTGGGGAAGGCATGCATGTGGGGTATCAAGGATGAGGTCTGCCTGGAGAAGATACTAATGACTGATGGACTGAAAATTATTTCTGGCTTAAATTAGGACATGAGTCATACTTACCTCGTGCTTCTCTGATGTGAGTTAATGTCTCCTGGTGCACCTCACAGTTTATAGATATTTCCTCTACTGCTGTACAGTACAGAAAGAAAATAAATACATATGAAAGTATAATGAGTAAATGCATTGCCTGGCTAGAACATTAATGCCAAATCATAGATAGGTTAAGGGTCAGTATACTTACACAACTGGGAGTTGTTTGCAGTCCTAGATTCAGCTTCTCACTAGTTTAGGAAGTCCTGTTAGTGCTTGTTAAGGTCACTATAGTGGTGATGACATTGTTTCTCAGTGCATGCAATCTCAGTTGCTCTGGAGACAGCCTTGGATAAGCTACTCTAAGCCTCCACCTTATACCGAAAACTAGTATAATTCCCCTTAAGAAGTCTATAGCTTCACAAGGGGTGCCACAAATAACCTGGACTCCTCAACACCCCACCTTTTATGCTCTAAATGTAGCACCATTCTCTCTCTCTCTCTCTCATCAGCCATGTCTGCAAAATTCAAGCTAATAAAATATGTCTGAACTGGCTCTCAAGTCAGATCTTGCTTGTCAATGGTTATGTAGTTGAAAGCAGGTGAATTCCTTGGCAGACACACTGGCACTAGAGTATGTATATCACAAAGTAGTAAAGGTGTGAAACATGGCATTGAGCTTTGCCATGTGTGATGCTCAACCTACTGACACAGGTTCCAGCATTTAACAATGGAATTCATTTTGGCATGACTTTTAATTTTAAGTTGGGAAGGAGAAAGAGGATGAATTGTGACATATTGTGATGTTGGGGCTTATACAACGCTAAAATATTATTGTACCATCTGGGAATCAAGCCCATAGTGTAAAGCATGCCAAAAGTGAAACTTAGGTTATTAATTGACATTGCCACAGGAAAACTACCTTTTAAGCATGGTAATTAGAAATATAATCAGAATAAATGCAGATACACATCAGAGAGGGCTGTATGTGTGTGATTCTTTCCATTCATTTTATTTCATTTTGATTGAAATAAAATATAGCAAGATAAACATTATGTAAATTGAAAATAACAATGCAAATTAAAAAAAATAAATAAATAAACTGTTTACATTCTATACAAATTGCCTGAGAAAATTATAAGCAAAAAAAAACAAAAAACCCACAAACAAAATGTAAGTTTCAATATCTAATAAAAAAAATAGATTTATGTTGAAAAGGTTTCAATAAAGGCAAGCTTTTTTGCCAAGGGTTTTCCTTAAGTTTGTTAGGGAAGATTCTCCCTGGGATTCATGAAGCTTGCGCCAGGTGCAGGCACAGCATTGGCATTCCAACACCAAATATGGCCGGCGAGCAATCCAGGTACGAGCTGTTTCCACGTGCACTACCTGCGTACGCTACACCCTCAAAGCTCCTGGCCCCTGTATGCTAATTACCCCAGTTGCAGCAGTGTAGCATGCAAATTAAGGTATTTAGCAATCCAGGAAGTGGTGCAGGTGTAGTGTAAGCATGCAGAAATGTAAACCTTAAAAAACTGTTTACATTTTTGCAAACATAAAATCGGAGCCATGACAGCCGGCCAAACACATGTATTATATTGTTAATATATGCCAATGGTTGAACATATAGCCATTGGCATAAAAAAATGTACAAAATATAAAAAGAACATTTATTTTCATTTTTCGCACTATCGCGAAGTTTAAGCGCAGAGCAGCGGCGCACAAAACGGATCACAAGAAAAATAGAAAAATATAGAATAAAACTGCAATGTAACACATATCATGATTTTCCCATAATAGTCAGTGGCAGGCCTGTTACACCACGCCATGGTGCAAGGGTTGCTAAGGGGCTGTGACAGTGTTTTGCGCAGTAGCTAGGAATTAGTAGGCAATGCCATGCAAATGAGAGGAGTAATAGTGAATCACAGATTCCCCGCTGGTGTAAGGATGCACCTCACAGCATAGCGTTATAACACCGTGGTGTGCCCTTGAGATAGAAATGACATCAAGAGAGGGGTGTGTCACCTTTGCTGTAAGCAGATTGGAGTATTGCTAGTCCGGTGTCCCGTAGCTAAGCAAAGCTGCAGGAAAGGGGTGTGTTGAACTGGCTATAGCTTTGGTTAGCTGATAGCACACAAGGTAACCAAGTATGCATGTGAACGGAGATTAAAATGCGCTTAAACTCTGTAAACGGTTTTGCGAGGTGCGCAACAGAGCTGAAACAGGAAGGATATAGGAAAAGAATAAGGAAATGCTGCTGCAGGGAAATTGGAGTACAAATGACTAATTAACACTTAGGAATCTACAGTGGGCCATTGACAACAGCTAACAAGGCTGCAAGCAGCTACCTGCAGAACAGGAAAGGGGAGGGGCTGTACTGCAAAGAAAACAGTAAAGTGTCCCAGCAGAACAAAGCAGATTTGCATTATATCAGCTACAAGGCACATTTTGCAACACATGACTGGGTAGGGAAAGTACAAAACAAGAAAGACAGCAGGTGGAGGCATGCCGATAATGGGAGGGGATCCTGGTATAAAAGTGAATTAAAGGGCAACAGATTAATCAAGGCAGGCAAGCATAACTCCACACTAAAGGCACCACACTTGCAGTACTCACTGTAAAACCCATAAGTAAGATACCCCGCAGCTGAAATTGCTCATACACACCCAATGATATCAGCAGCATAGATAGCACAATAGTATAAAGTGTGAAAGCACCTCACACACACTTGTGTATTCTCATACACTCTGCACCATTGGTGTATACAGATGGGGAACTTTTAATATGTACATGTTAGGGGCTGCCATAGCTTTGATCCACCAGCATGTGTTGGAGACTGAAGGTGGTGTAGAGGATGATATTCACAACCACCCTAGGCACCAGAGGAGGAGAAGATTGTTCAGACCCAGGGTAACCTACCAGGGGCTACATGATCTGGAGATAGTAGAGCATTACAGGGTGGACAGGGACACCCTACAGCAACTTGTGGAGCTGTGCCAGCCATGCCTCAGAGCCAGAACAAACAGAGGGGAACCCATCCCAGTGGATACGAAGGTATGTGTAAGCTTGAGAATACTAGCTACAGGTACCTTTCAAAGGCCAACTGGGGATATCATGGGGATCTCACAGGCATCAGCATCCAGGGTATTTCACCAGTTCCTTGATGCCATGTTACCACATGCTAATGAGCACATATGCTTCCCCCGAATGCAGGAGTTGGCCAGCAATATGCGTCACTTTCACCATGTGGCAGAATACCCAAAGTTACTGAGTGCAATAGACTTCACGCACATACACATCAAGTCACCACCCGGTGAGCAGGGTAGGCACTACATAAACCACAAGGGATACCCCTGCATCAACTGCCAGGTCATGTGCAATGCCCAGGGCATCATCATGGATGTGTGTGCTGGCAGCCCTGGAAACTATTACAGCTCCCACATCTGGCATGCCTCACAGCTGTAGCAGGTATTTGCCAGGGGGGACATCCCATATGGCCACCTGGTGGGGGATGCTGGCTATGCACTGGAAACGTGGATGATGACTCCCATCAGAAATGCACACACACCCATGCAAGAACACCATAATGAGGTACATGCACAAACCAGAATCATCACAGAGCGTGTGTTTGGGATGCTTAAATCACAGTTCTGTTGCTTGGACATATCTGGTGGAGCCTTGCAGTACTCTCCAGGCATGTATGCCCACATCTTTATAGTATGTGCCATGCTACACAATATGATCATGCGGAAACAGCTGCAGCAGGGACAAAATGGTGAAGGCCCTCACAGCTCACCACCATTGCCATGGGCCCCACAGGCACAGAGGTACTCAGACCAAGAATACCCTGAGCCATCCCCAGTAGGCAGATGGAGGCATGCCCAGTATGCCCATGCCTTGGCAAGAAGGGAACGTATAGCACACACACTGACAGTGTAGACACCTAGGAAATGACACCTTTCACCACCTGCACACACAGTAAAAATGGATGGCACACACACAAGACTACCTGTAAATTGTCATGTATAGGCACTCTACTGTGTGCATCCAACATAGGCAGCCCTCAACTATTGCACACACAACCGCTGTTGGCACAAGGTAAGTCAACACATGAACAGTAAATTAAGCTATCAGCATGTGCTGATGCTGTATGTATAGATTCATAGGTTGATAGGTAGGTACTTGCCTAACTGCCTGAGGGCATTCATAAGCCTAGCCAAAATGTGTCAGCTTTCGCCACCCCATCAATTAATTAACTGTCCTTCTGTGGAGCAGAGCCAATGGTGGGATCCCTGGTGTGTATCTACTGTTCCCCATCCACTCTTCAAGGTTTCTCATGAGGAGTGTTAGTGAGGGGCTCAGTATAATGTAATTAGGGATGTAGTTTCAAAGCATGGGGAGTTTCTGTGACAGGAATCTGTCCCTCCAGCATCTTCTAGTTATTGTTGTGGCAAGGTTTAGCTCACTACAGTGTGTGGCTCACTGTGACATGGATTCCCATAGGTGGAGCATATCCATTAAGCCTGAGTTGGACATGGCTTTATTGGCCAGCAGAGATCATCTCTGAGTAAACGAAATGCCACTGAGTAAAGCAGGAGTTTATTCAGTTTGGCTGCATAGGACATATGTTTGAGGCCAGTAATCCTCTTGGCGAGGTATGTTCGTGGACCTTCCAGCTGTTGGAAGTGTCTTCTGAGGTACATCCCAAATGGGTTATTATACTCTATGATGGGACAGATGAGTGATGAATAAAGACCCTTTAGTAATCTGATGGCCTACATAGAAGGATGTCCTAACCTACTTTGGAGATATGATTGTCAAAGGAGAGATCACTATCTACCTTAGTCCCCAGATACCCTATTACCTCGTCTGTATTAAAGTGGCTGCCACTTACGCATTAATATGTGGGTGTTTAGTTTTCCAAAATGGAATGACCATGCAGTTTGTGGCACTTATCTGTAGTCCATGACATTGACACCCTGTGTTGGTCTCTGTGAGGCCCCTTGAAGGATGTCTGTGACAGCTGGACTGTCAGTTATGGCTCCCAGTTTGCAGTCATTGCCAAACATGGTCTGCCATAGTCCACCTGTGTTTGCCTGTACCTCTGAGAAGTATATGCCAAACAGTAGGGGTCCCAGGACTGAGTCCTGTGGGACAACAGTTGTGACTGGTTAAGAATTGGACCTGGAGGCTGCTAGACTTACCATGTGGGTTCTGTGTGTAAGCCTGTTGGCAACCCATCCTGTGATGTATGGGTTTATGTACAGGCTGGTGAGGTTATCAATAATACCCAAGTGGGTAATGGTGTCAAAAGTCTTGGTGAGGTCCAGGTAGTGAACCACCTCTCCCCTCATCTAAAGTCTTGGTGACTGTCTGTAAGATGTCTAATAGGTTCAGTAGGCATGATCTGCACTCAACCAAGCTGACCTGGGTTGGGTCAAGTGTTTGGAGGTTACCAATGTTGTTGTCAATGAGTGCCATAAGGATGAACTCCATAGCTTTGCAGACCAGGCTAGTCAGGCTTATGGGGTGGTAGTTACCATGGTCAGTTGTGTTTCCACCTTGGTGGAGTGGAATAACCATTGTTATGCACCATTGTATGGGCATGTAGCCTGTGTAAAGACTGAGGTTGAATAGCTTAATTAGGTGGGGGGGTTAGTTTGTCTTGTAGTGTTTGCAAGATGCAGTCTGAAACACCATCTGCCTCCATTGACGCTGTGTTTTGCCATCTGAGAGGGCCATTTCCACCTGTGTGTTTCTGATGTCTGGGATACTGTACTTTCCGGGTATTGTTGTGGGCTCTTTAGGGGGTGAAGTTTGCACTGAATGTATCTGCAAGGATGTTGGCGATATCAGTAGGGTCAGTATATTTTGGGCTATATTGCACTGGCAGAGTGCAAATCTGCGTGTTACCACTTAGATCCTTGACATAGCCAAAGAAGGCTTTGTGGTTATCTTTTGAATCCCTGCCTATTTTCCTGTTGATGTTAGCCTTGGATGATTTCATCAGGGACCTCTGTTTCTTACTAATACTAGTCACGGATGTCTGCCCTTCTTGGTTGTTGCTGTTTTTCTGGACTACTGTCCTACTTCTGTTGTATAGCCTGTTTATTGCAGGGGTCCACCAGACTGGTGTCCTTGTCTAGGAGGAGCGAGTCTTGGTTTACCAGTGATGGCATGATCCATACATCATTGTAGGTGCTTATAGAGTGCATTTGTAAATCTTTCTGTATCTTGAGCAGTGTTTTCCTTTAGCGTGGGGGCTGTGAAACCTCCCACCTCTGTCTTTAGTAGTGTGAATTTAGCTGTAGGAAAGGTATTCACTGTGGTTTCCTTGGGTGGGGGAGATGGTTGGGTGTGGAAATCAGTGAAAAGTCCATGGTCAGATCTAACCAGTGACCAGTTTACCTCTGCTGTGGTGCACCTGTCGCCCATGTTGGTGATTACCACTTCTAGTATGTTTCCACCTCTCGTTAGGGAGTTTACTATCTGACACAGGGCATATGAGGTGATAAATTCCAGGAAGCGCTGGGTCTGGAAGTGAGTACTCAAGTATGTTTCCCAGTTAATGGTAGGGTAGTTGACATCGACCAATACCAGGGTGTTCGATAGGAATGTCATGTTTTCCACTGTCTCCAGGTAGGAGAAGTGGTGGTCCTGGGTCATGGAGGGTGATCTGTAGAAGGCCACAGTTTGCACTGCAGTTGTGGCTGATGTTAGCTGCACATGGATGATCTCAGAAGTATCATGCTGCCCCACTAACCTGGAGGTGTAGGTATCCCCGAGGAATATGGATACACCGCCTCCATGTCTGTGTCAGTCCATGTGTTGTGGCTGAGAT
>NC_056729.1:926910899-926954083 GCF_019279795.1 Protopterus annectens
TCGTTTTTCTCAGTTGTGTTGCATTTAATTAAAAGGAACTGTTCTGTGGATCCAGTTGGCGTTTTGCTCTTGTTCATTTTACAAGTTTATTTTTGGTTCTTTTGACATTTTAAAAGTTCCCTGTGTGTTTACACCTAGAGTGCAGCGTTTGGGAATACACGGCTGTGTGTTGTGTGCATTCACACTTTATACTGTTGTGCTGTACACCCGGTGATGTCATAGGGTGTGTCTGTGCGGCCGTATCTGTGGATTATCTTCCGTGTTTTACCATTAGCACTGCAACGCTGTTGCCTTTGGTGTTGCATTACACTTGCCTGCATTGGTTTAGCTTTCGACCTTACCTTACTGTTTCTGCATGTTGCGCCTACTATTTCTTGGTTTGCATCCTGCAGAGCCCTGTCATGTGTAGTTTCTGGGACATGGCATATCATGCGTTTTGTCTGCCACCGCCGTTATGCTACCTCTCTACTTGGCTGTGCTGTGTCAGTTCTTCACTCTTTGCATTCTGCTACCTCCCCTACTTTCTTTACATTCATATGCCTCCCCTATCCCGTTTTGCGGGTTTCTGCATGCAGAGTTGTCAGCTGCCACCAATTGGCCTTCGTGGGTTGATTGGTGTTGATTGCTCATTATGACTCCAATTACACTGCTTCCGCATTTCCTCATATTCTCCGCATCACCTTCCTGTATCCGTTGTTGTTGACGGGGCGGGCGTCACATGACTGGGTTAGAGGAACGTAGTCATCCTCATGCACATGCATCTCTGCGCGCATTGTGTGCTCTCAGCTCAACTATTTCCCCACACGCCGGTCCTGCTGCTGTGATGTGCATTGTACAGCCCATGTTTGCTGGGCTCCAATGTGCTTCCTCCTACAGTGGCACACCCCTCTGCGGTTGACATGTATACCCTCTGAGCCACTCCTCGGTGTATTACCGCTGCGCCATTTGGTGCAGCCTTACGCCGGTGGGGGTTTTGCGATTCAGTATTATCTGCCTCATTTGCATGGCATTGACTACTAATTCATAGTTACGGCGCCGAACACTGCCACGACTCCTTGGCAACCCTTGCGCCGTGGATGTGGCTTTCCATGCATACTATGGTGTATTGTGGCTGTGAAGCTGATGTGTATTACACTGCTCTTTTATGACATTGTCATATTATTTCATTGTTTAGCACCTTCCACGGACATGTCCTGGGGTTCTGCTGTGGTTTCTGCGGACATACCATTTATGTCATTATTTACATTTTGTGCATGTTTTCTTTTGACATTCTTGGTGTCTTTCGCCATTGGCATATAGCAACAGTGTGATACCTGACGTTGACAGCCTTCCGTTACTCCTATGTCATGTTTGGGTATATGTAAACCATTTTTTTTGGTTTACATTGCGTCTTATGTACGCCTGCACCACCTCGTGGATCGCTATATGCCTTTATGTGCCTGGTGCAACACCGCACATGTGGCGTTCAACATACCGAGGCGGCGCAACTCAGGCGCACCCGGTAGTGCACGTGGAATTGGATCGTACCTGAATCGCTCGGCCATATCTGGCGTTGTAGCGCCTACGCTATGCGTGCGCCTGGCGCAAGGTTCATGAATCCCGGGGTGTATCTTTTTTGTCTGTAGCAGTAAGCCATGTTTACACACAGATGAGCAATATGCAAATGAAATAGGCAAAGGTGACAATACATTATTATTGTAAAAATTGATTATTAACTTTTATCATTAAAAAGTGGGACTTGAACCACAGGCAACCTACGCTATGAGCTGTGTGCCTCAATGTCTTTATAACGTGCTACACATAGACTTGATTCAGAAGTTTAATTTATGATGTGCTTATACAAATTGCTGACCACAGTGCAATGGCACCAAGTGATATTGTGCTTCTTAAAGCAACTGCAATTAAATTTTAACTATTTACAGGTTTCACCATTTTTGTGCTAATGCCGCCCAGATATTAATATTAATAATAAAAAAATCAACATATCTTAAAGCTATTTTACACAGCTCTGGATCTGAATTATCACACTAATGAAATTACAAAACAGTCTGATATTGTTACCTCTCATTGCCACAGAAACAACTTTGCAGCAGGAAGGCAAATCATGTGCATACAAGCAATTTTCACTTTCTCTACAGTATTAACAAGACATACACACTTGTACATTCTCATTTATTTGTAGATAAGTCGCTTACACATATAGTGCAATCAGTAATCATACACCCATTTATGAATATGTTTGCACCAATGCAGATCTGTCTCTCTTTGTATGGTGCTCATTCTTCTGTTATCTGTGCTGTACTCTCAAACATGCACTCTATAGTGCATTTTGTATCCTTCTCCTTTAAGTGTATGATAAAACCTAATCTCTCAACAAGACCATTAGTCTGTAGATGGCAGGGAGTAGTCTCCAGGTGCTTAAACCCGCAGTACTTCCACAGACAAGCCTGCAGGTCTGGCATGAAATAGGTACCTCAGTCAGTCAGTATTTCATTTGGGAAACCTATTCTGCTGAAAATCTCTAACAAAGCATTTGTCACCTTTTCTGCCTCAATGGAGGACAGAGCTAACACCTCAGTGTACCTGGTAACATAATCTACTACCACTAGGATATATTTATTTCCTGTGGAACTTGGGGTACTCAGAGGCCCCACAATATCCATAGCTACCCTCTGAAACTGCTCCTCAATCACAGACAAAGGCATCAAAGGAGCTTTGACCATGTCTTCTGCCTTGCATACTTTTTGGCACTGCTCACAGGTCCTGCATTGCCCTGTTACATCCCTGGAAGTCTCAGGCCAATAAAAGTTCTGCATAATATGTCTCTTGGTATGCTTTATGCCCATATGACTTGCAAATGGAATGTCATGGGCTATGGCTAGAAGTGCCAGACTGTAGACTCTGGGCACTACCAACTGCTATATTACCTCACCCTCTAGCCCTTCCTCAGGAGTGCACTCTCTGTTCAGTAACCCTTTTTTCCAGTATAGAGATTCCCTCTTTCCTTAAGAATTAGGCACATCCCTGGCTACCTCCCTTAATCCTTGTAATGTAGGGTCTGAGAGCTGAGCTTGTCTCTACTATCTCTTTGTAACCCTTCCCAGCTCCCCTTCCACAGGAAGTCTGGTATTCTCTGACAGCTGTGCCTCACTATCAGTCTGGATACTACTACTCAATTTTGCTCTTGCAGTTACTCTGTCCAAGGGAACATCAGTATTCACTAGCAGCTGTGGCTCACCTTCAGTCTCACTGCTACAGGGCAGGGACATCGGGAGGCATACGCACTGTACTGATTTCAGTACAACTTTTTTAGAAGGGGGGGTAGCTTTTTTGAAAAAAAAAAAAAAACAAACAAACATACATATTTCTTCCTTTTTAAGGAGGTGCTGGCTCCTTTAAGGAGGATACCAGCCATACGTCCCAACCGTACCAAATTACCCGGTTTTACCCGAGTTTTGGGTTCAAATAATGGGGTGCCATGATTCCGGAGTGGCACCCCTTGATTTCCGCCTTTTTCTCAGCTTTTTTTTAAATTTCTTTTCTTTTCCGTATTTTGTTGATGTCATCGCGTACGCGATGACGTCAGCACCATCCGCCTGTCGGAATTGAGCTCAAGGGCTCAGGTGCGGCTACATTTCCAGCTGGCTGCCTCTTTTTTGAATGGTCTATGAGCGGGAAAGGCTACTGTACTACTGCTCGGCGGCTGCAGACCCAAGCAATATGGAAAAGATCTGCGAGTGTGAAGGGTACAACTACTGCTGTAGTAGAGCTAACTTGGAATTTGGAAACTATCTGCGAGATTGCGACTACACCGACTAAGGAAATGACTGCAGTTCTGTGTGTGGGACGGGGTTATCGTTATCGTCTGGCCTGGGCTGCTTCGTGGAGGGAAGGAAACGACTGCTGCAGCAGCTGCTTCAGGTATGAACTGGTGTGTGTCAGTGCTCAAAATGCAAGTGGCTGGGCGATCTGTCAATCACAATGCAAATTGAAAAACTCTGGAGTCTTGATGAATGGTAGCATCTCTTGTGTAGTAATGGCTGCTGCAGTGCTTCTACTAAATTACAAATAGCAGTTGTAGTATCTTGCAGGACCCCAACATAGCTTTTTTAATGTTTTCCCCCACTGTCTGCTGACTATTAGACTCTGTCTTAGTTTACTGGCCCATTTGTTCCTCGTGGATTAGAGTAACAGGCCATCATTGAGGTAACCATCTGGAGTTTTTCAAATTTTGACGTTTTACAGCATAAGCCCTCTATGTGTACCCAGCAACATGTTCAGGATTCAGTGTACAATGGTTGTCAGCAGGGGTGTGTAACCTACTACTACTATGAAGGTAGCCATTCCCTCCTTAAAGTTGATGCACTTCTGGGGGCCCCTTGTGTTCACCAAGGATTCAACCATGGAACTGTATGCGCTAAGCATTTGCTCCAACACCATAGCCTTAAGAGAGGTAATTTGTCAAGGTCTGTCACTACTCACCTTTCCCATTCCTGCCCCTGCAGGTACCCAAGCTGCTTATCCAACTCGGGTCATCTAAGTTTTAGTCAGTGCTTTCTCCTTCTTTGTCAACAGAGCACTCTCACCCTTACCTCAGGTTAAGGCAATCATGTCTACAAACCATAAGCAAGTATTGGAACTCATTGCTTTAGATATAATAACTATAACCTCCAGTCTGACTAGGGTGTGGCACCTGACTGACTTCAGCTATGTGCAGTTACAATTCTGAAAAGAAAGTAGTTTTTTATTCAACTAATACACTTGTAAATAATTCCTGGCCTACATAACCTGTCTGCATGTGATTTCAGTACTACCTAATGCAATAATAAATGAATGTAAGGAAATTCAAACACTTCCATTATGCAATACTCCTATTTGCCAATGTTGTGTACCTTGCCTTAGCTATTGTTTAGGAAGTATAAAATTGGAATGTTATACCTTCCTTCTTTGTAATATCAAAGATACATTTATTTATTTATATTTGGGCAGGGTTGCATAAATACAACATATGTGGTTGATGATAATTTTATATAAAGTTTCTAATGGGCATCTCCTTAACTACTGGGCAAGGGGTGTGTGTATGTGTTGATCTGCCTAACTACTGGGTAAGCTTCCATTCTGCGATTAATTTATCGGAAGTCTGTGCGTTTCTGTTTTTTTGCTGAGCTGCATTTGTAAATCTCATTTTTTATGTTAAATGACTTCATTTCAGGTTATCTGCAAGCTGCATTTGTAAGTCCCGTTTGCCGTTTCAGTTTTATCGGGTGTTTCATTTTATCTGCTGCAACTACTAGGCAAGCTTGGCAGTGTACAATTAATTTAGCTTTCAGTGTGCAATTAATCAGAGCTGCAAGCTTAGTCTGTTTATTTTTTCCTGCTGCTGTGTTTTAACCTTTGGTGTATGTGTAATTAATTTAGCTTTCAGTGTGCACTGTGCAATTAAGCTTTCAATGTGCACTGCACAGTTAATTTAGCTTTCAGTGTGCTGTGTACTGTGCAATTAATTTATCAGACCTGCAAGCTTAGTCTGGTTTTCTTTTTACCTGCCTGATGCTGTGTTTTAATGTGTCTGTGTCTGTGTCTGTGTAGAGTTTTAGATGGAAATGTTCTGAATTGGGTAGTTTTATCATTACTGGGTCCTTCTCCTACAGTAGGTAGATGCATTGCTGATACTGTACTGTGTTGTAAAGGGGGGTGGATGCTGTAGCCTGTTTTGGCGAAGATATCTCGTAGCAACTATGAACCTGTTACCAGTTTGCCATCCATTCCCTATTGCAATATTACTAGCGTATCATTGTTTTTAATGCAACATAGGCAATTTATTTCTCAAGGGCAACTGGCACATTATTTGTAGATGAAACTATGAAATATAAAGTTGCTTGCTAGCATCAGCCTCTTCATTAGTTATAGATTTCTCTAATGTAGAATTATGTAGATGGCTTTTACTAGTTCAGAGATTGTGCATATTTACTGATACTGGTGGACTGTAGATGTTTGAGTAGACTTTTATGATGGAAGGTGTATCAAAGAGCATGTGTATGTTTCATGTGCAAGGGGTCTATGATTTGAAAACAGCCCAAAGTTAATCTTTATCTGCCACTGGCAGCATGTATTTTCTTTGAATGTGGGTTTCAATGCTGTCTCAATGAATGAGAGTTTCAAGGGCAGAGAAGTTTTAATGCTAAGTCTAGTTTCATTGTGAGACTGCATTGCTTTGTTTAACAGATATTTATTGGTGTTTGTGCTGTAAAATGCAAAATAAAACTTTTCTGGCAAATCATTTAGGAATGAAGTCTCTAAATGACCGACGTTAAGTTTCAGACGTCATAATCTTCAGAAAAATGCATGCTAAAGCAAGACCTGATATTCTATCAACTGTCTTAAGTTTATACAAGGTCAATTTTTAGTACTGTTTGTATGTTCCCCCAATATAGTTGGCCTTTTCCAGATTTCCTGCATTAAAAGGTTGAGAGGTATGTGCAAATAAACCGCTTTATAGAATTAGGAATATCCAAACCTCTCAACTGTCCCCAATTTTGGCTCAAAATGTTGCTCTCCCTCTAATAATCTCTCCGCAAAATAGCAATTTTGGAAGAAAACGTGGAGGGTTTACTTTTTATAAATAACTGTAATGATCAGAGTTATACATTACTTTTATTTCAGAAATGCAGGTAGATTCTCTAATTTTGTTAGCTGCTCTAAGTTAACTGTGCTCATATTAAAATGGTGTCCCTTCTTTGACAGGTTCCCAGCTGTATTGTCTGGCAATTTTATATTTTTGCATCACATTTTTGGTCTGCTTTTCATAAAATTGTGGGTTTCTGGCAAATTAGTGGCAAATTGTTAAAGACTGAAGTTAGAAAATAATGGCAGACATTTGAGTTTCAGATTTCATACCTTTCAGAAATGCAAGACCTACTACTATTCTATTATCTTTTCTAAATTTATAAGAGCAATATTTAAAAAAATGTCCTTATTTTTGGGCCTTTGCCTCAGTTTTATTTATGAGTTTGTTGCTCTAAGAGGTTGAGAGGTGTGTGTGTGTGTGTGTGTGTGTGTGTGTGTGTGTGTGTGTGTGTGTGTGTGTGTGTGTGTTAGGTAGGTAGCATACCTCTCAACTGTCCAAATTTTGCAGAATGTCCAGATTTTTGCCCCATATTTTTTGTCTGTTCCTCATAAATTTTGTGATTTTCTATAAAATCATTGAAGGCTGAAGTTGCTAAATAATGACAGAAATTTGAGCTTCAGACTTCATGTCCTTTAGAAAAATTCATACTAGCACAAATCCTGTTATTCTAGCAACTTTATCATACTAGCACAAATCCTGTTCTAGCAACTTTCTAAGTTCACGAGAGCATTATTTAATATCTGTCCCTGTTTATTCTAGGTTTTGTCCATATTTCTTGCACTAAGAGGTAGGTACTTTCTTGCACTAAGAGGTAGGTACTGTAGGGGTGTGTGTGAATGAAACATCTTAGTTAGGGGTAGCAGGTGGTTAGTAATTTACTCAAGCTCAAAACCTGTACCTTAGTTACAGAAAACAAAAGCATAAATTCTCTACCCCAACTACCATGCTGCATTTTTCAAAGAACTAACATTTCAGGTTAATTTTCAATTCAAGGAACTGAGTTTGAATGAATTTATATTATATTACTGAAGAGGCATTACAGCGAATGCCTCTTCATCGACACTAAAAGTGCGAACCGTGAATTACGACAATGGCCGTAGCTTGGCTGGGGAGGGGGGTAGCAGTTTGAGAGCTGTGAGTACAAATTTGAAAATCCTAGCTACACCCCTGCTACAGGGTAGCTCCCTCTCTGAAGTTAACACCTCACCAGTCCTGGCTTCAAGTGTGTGGTCTGTCTGGGTCCCCCCAGGCTACCAGACCCACATGCTTGTCTCCAAGCCTGACTGTATGTAACTGCAATCACACAAGGTGCTGCATTATCAAAATCATTCTCTATCATGACATCTGCAGGGATATCCTCAAATACGCCTACTTGCTTGCTTCCTTTTCCACCCTTCCAGTCAAGATTAATCCTAGCCAAAGGTATTTGGAATGGGGTCCCTCCTAAAGCTCTGACAGGAATAGACTGCCCTAGCAAGTAGTGCTCCCCTTTAATCATTGCAGGCTTTACAATGGTTAGGTCTGAGGCTGTGTCTCTCTTAGCAGTGGTCTGTTTCCCATCTACTAAGATAGGATATAACCTCTTATGGTAGTTTGATACCTTGTTGTCTCCAGACAACTTACTGCTGGCATTCTGTCATTCCCACTTACTGGCTCCCCTACCTTTGGTTCCCCACCTTGACTCCATGGACATCTATATGCTACATGATCCCAATAGTTAAATTTAAAACATTTAACCCTTGATCCTGGATGTGTACCTGAACTAGTGGCTTCCCATGTTACTGGTGGACTCTGTTGGGGCAGTTTAGGCTGCCCATCATTAGTTCCCTTACAACCATCTGCAGCACTGGGTATCACTTTTCTGTGCAGTGATGCCCTGCTTGCTAGGAATAGATCTCCCTTTTTCCCCAACTGATCTGCGGTGTTACATTCCCAGTTTGCCAACCAGATTCTTATGCCCTCGTGCAAAGTCCTAAGGGGTTATTCCCTCACCAAAAAGTCTGCCAGCCCTTCAAAAGTGGTGACCTGAGGGGGTGTGGCTAGGATGTAGACTGGTTGGCGGCATCTTTTCTCAGCTCTGCACTCAAAAGATATTTTTGACAGGAATTTTTAAAAACTAGATATTGTAGACAAACCTATTTTATTGAATTACTTCTACTAATATCACTAGAAGTCTACAGTGCAAAAAATTTGGCTTTAAACATTATTTTTCCTGTCAAAATCAAGAAGGAAGGTATCTGCGTCTACTGAAAATGACCTTTTCTAAGCATACCACACAGGACCAGATGATGAAAAAGGAGATACAGTCTTTATTAAATGCTATACAAGACTTACCAGTGAAATTTGACAAAATGAATACCAAACTGGGCACTTTTGAGGAGAGATCTACAAAACAAATACAGCAACTACAAGAAATAATGACGCAACATAAGTCTCAAATACCTGACATAGAGAGATCCTTAAATGATACTGAGGGCAGACTCTCAGAACAAGATCTTCAGCTACATTTTTTATCACAACAAAATGCTTCATTACAAAATAAAATAGAGGATCTAGAGAACAGGTCCAGACAAAATAACCTTCGCATCTATGGGCTACCAGAGAAAACAGAGGGAGATAACATGGTGACTTTCCTTACTACCTGGTTACCAGAAGTTTTAAAATTGCCTGAAGCTCTTTCTTACGGAATTGAAAGAGCCCACAGATCCTTAAGAGCTGCTTCATCAACCATCAAATCTAAAAATCACCCAAGATCAATAATAGTAAAGTTTTTTTCATCACAGGACAAGGAACTTATTTTAAAAACAGCATGGTCAACTTCTCCAGTTAAATACAAAGACAACATAATCAGATTTGATAATGATTATTCTGCTGGAGTTATAACTGCAAGAAAAAAATGTCTCCCTCTGATAAAGGAATTGAAAAAAGACATCTTAAAGTCCACTTGCTGTTCCCTGCAAGAATAAAAATATTTTTTACTGAAGGTCCTAAAACTTTTGACACTCTGCAAGCAACAGTTTCTTATCTTTCAGCTAATAAAACCTTGGATAATGTGAAAGAAATTGATTTCTCCAAATTTGGGGTTAAGCGTCACTTAGAAAAAAATGAATGGAGCACTGCTGACAAGAAGAAGAAGAAACGATAAAAGACATATGAAAAACACAAACATTATTGTCTTCTATTTGCTCTGTAAGGCAAAAACGTTTTTTGAAAGCATTCATGCTTTACACATGTGTCAGTCTTTGAAACAATATAAATACAAGATAAGCAGGACATTTTATAACTAAAGGAAACAACCCTAAAGAAAGCAAGGTAACATATCTTTCTCTATTACAGTGTAAATACTTACAGTCATGATTTTTCTAACTCTAAATGATGTTTAGATAGTTCATTTATAAATTACCTGCCTTTTTCCTGCTAGTATAGAATATGATGTATTTATACTGACATATTAATGCGGTGTGTTTAAATGAGCATGATTCCTTTTTATATTATTTACACTAAGCTGCATGAAATATCTAAACTGATGTATTTAATACACATAATAATATATAAAAACTGATAGTAATAACTGTCAAAAAGTGCCTTGAAAAGTAGTTATATTCTTTGATGCTAAAAATGCCTTTTTGACTAACAAACAACAGTTTGTCTTGTATATCTGCCCTTAATGTTAAGAAAACTAATAGAAGTTTAATGAGCTTGTGTTCAGTTTAAAAAAAGCCCTAAAAACTTCACTTACTTTGTTTTTGTCTTCCCGCCATGGTCACGAGCTGGGAACTCTTATTTTACCACCCCTGAATGAAGGTTCTTCAGTTAGAATCCATTACAGTGTGTTAAACCTTCTAACAGCACAAAATGAAAGTAAACAGTCATGAGTGATGTCAGCACTAAAACAAGACAGTATGGGTGTGGTGTCAGCCCCTAAGCTACTTAAAGTAACCAGCACACTATTTATGAGATGGCAAAGTGCTTTTACAGTTTTAACAAATATTAAAAGTACACTGAAGTACCTAATGAATTTAGAAGGTATCAACACATACATGACATTTTATTATATTGTAATATTTGTTATTCATTTTGAATTGTACACATAAACAGCACACAAAGCTTAAAAGAAGAATATCACTTGGAAGAAACTGTATGAATAGTTAACACATACAGACTTTACTATAATCTTTTCTGATAAGATCACCCACATAAATTACTATAATTTAACTTAATTTTATAAAAATTTAATATATTTAAGTCCTTGACTGGAACTATATAACATATTTGTAAACACACTGCAGCTAATGTACTCATCCTTAAAGATAGTAAGTCAATTAAGGTTCATGAATGTAGCTATGTGTTATTAGGCATTTTAAGGGTAAAAAGGAGTTGCTATTTAATTATCAAGATACTCTATAAATATTAAATTGTTCAAGTAGCACAATCATTAAGCAGTAATGAGCAAGAAAAAATCTCAGACTTGCTTATGATATTGTTTATATATATATATATATATATATATATATATATATATATATATATATATATACATATATATATATATATATATATATATATATATATATATATATATATATATATCAGAAACCTCAAAATCCCAGACAAATGTAGAAACCACAAAGCCCTAAAGGAAGCTGAGGAGCATTCACCAAAATGCGTTATTCTGTTTAAACAAACTGCCACAAACTGTGTAAAAGTCTAATAGCAGCGTCCGTAGTATTAGTGAAGTTGCCAAACACTTACTTCAGGTCTACATACAGAGCGATGGAGCCCTAGATGCAATACGTGCTCATAAATACTTTCAGTAAATCCACAACGAAAGCAGCATAACCATGCGGTTCAAACCAAGACAAGCGTATAATTAAAACCAAGACAAACGTTTAATTGTGAGCGCTTTCACGGCTAAAACAAGCCGCTTCTTCAGACAAACAGCAAAGCGCCATTAAAGCGCTGAATTTATAACAAAACATTTCAAATGCTCGTAACCCCTCCCACAAGCATTCAACAATATTTAAAGTGCCAGTGCTTAAATACAAAAGATACGTAAATATTTCTGAATTCCAAAGGTCTCGGGAATGGGATTTCTAACCCAGTGGTAATTCCATCAAATAAACATGTGAATGTGGTTCCTGTCTCCGTGCAGGAAGACACCCCAGCAGTCACATTGGATGACATGCAATCACCTATGGGGAATGCAGCTTCTTCTGTTTATACTACCCCTTGTGAGAACACTACTGGAATAGCGATTGCCACGAATGACAATGAAGCGTCCACCCTTACATCTCTAGCAGGGACAGTTAGAAGGAAAATACAGCTAGAGAGAATTGAAATGCATAATCCCACTGAAGCTCCTTTTCCCATTCGTCTGAATCGGAAAAGGTCGCTAGAGAACGATCATGCTCGGGGGGCCAAGAGGAAAGATGTACCCCCTCCCCCGAACGCACAACAGACTCTTCAGAATTTCTGGGGTCAGACAATTTGATCTATAACATCTCTGATTATGTATTATCTGAATCAGAAACTGAGGTATTGAATAAGGGCATGTCGTTTATACCTACATCCAGAATTGATCCTAGTCAATCCATTCTAGCTATAAGAACATTTGCCAGAAATGTTGGGTTGAAATTACTTTATAATGACAACAACAAGTATGAGTCTACAACGTTTAAGAGGAAAAGTGTATTTATGCCACCGTTCAATTCGAATGTAGACATATTTGTGAAAGCCGTGGAGAAGGATGTATATGAATTACAGCAATCATCTCAACATATTATGCATGAGAATTTAACCAGATCACAAATGGAAGCATTGAATAGCCTCAAGAGAAATAACAGCATAACGGTGCGGCCGGCAGATAAAGGAGGTTCTGTGGTCGTTTTGGACTCTATTTATTATCATGATGGGATGTCCAACATGTTGAATGATGAAGCCTACGAGCAGGTTTCTGTGGATGTAGTAAAGAGTATGCAAGAGAAAATCAATCGTACCTTATTAGAATGTAAGGTTGCTGGTTATTTATCGGAGGACCTCCACCATTTCATGTTAGTTGATCATCCTGTTATTCCCACCATTTCGGGTTTACCAAAAATACACAAGAATCTTTTTCAACCCTCCTTTAGACCCATAGTGGCAGGGGCTGGTTGGCTCACTGAGCCACTGTCTATGTTCTTGGATCATGAGCTTAAACAAACCATCAAGAAATCAGCGTGCATCCTCCAAGACACTGAGCATCTATTGAGGGAGTTGCATATGTCCATCTGCACTCTTGATAGAGCCAGGATTGATTCATTAGTTTTTGTGACCATGGATGTAACCTCATTGTTTACGTGCATCCCTAACGATGAGGGCATTCAAATGCTACAATCATACCTTAGGAGCCATTCTGAGTTAGATGATGGCAGGATTGATTTTATATCATTGCTCATGGAGACAGTCCTAGAAAACAACATTTTTCTGTTTGAACGAACCTGTTACAAGCAGGTGAAAGGGGTCGCCATGGGCACTAGCTGTGCTAACAGCTATGCCAATTTGGTCATGGCGACCTTTGAAGAGGCTAATATCATTCATGATCCACACATCTTATTTTATAAGAGGTTCGTGGACGATCTTCTTTTTCTATGGGAAGGGAGTATTGATCAAATTCATGCCTTCCACAATAGTTTGAATCTCTGTAGCTCCTTTGTAAAATTCACAATGAATTTTGACATTGTAAGCATTGATTTCTTGGATGTTACTATATTCAAGACAGAGGGCATGATCAATACCAAGATACATCGGAAAACTTGTTACAAACCATCATTCCTTCATAGGGATAGCATGCATCCACCTCACATTTTTAAGAACATCATCAAGGGTCAGGCTATGAGAGTCTCCAGGTTATCCACGAGAAGGGACGACTATGATGCAGGATTGAGTGATTTATGTGAAGGTCTCATGACACGTGCATATACTCAGGAGGAAATCCAGAGTACATATAGAGAGATGCATGATCTGAGGGAGCACAGAGCTAAGCCGTATCTACTAGGAGGCATAACACCACCGGACAGGTCCATTGATTATTCTGGTAACAAACCAGTTGGTTTTGTTTTACCGTATGGACAAGGCACCCTTAAGCTTCAATCAATAATCCAGAAGCATTGGAACATTCTCACTGTAGAAGATGACATTACTAATGTAGTGGGATGTAATCCAACTTTTGTATTCAGTAATATGCTCAACCTCAAGAGATTGTTGTGTGGTACCAGATGTAGCGTATTCCATGAGAGAACAGGCTTTGAGAGGACTAGTAAATGTGGGAAGTGTGTACAGTGCAAATTCATAGATGAGTCCCACTACTATAGACATCCGGTTTCGGGACATCTTTGGACACTAAATTGTAATAGTGACTGCAACACCAGAAACATTGTATATGTGGCCCATTGTGTCGAATGTTTTTCGTTTTATGTAGGCAAGACCAATAGATCCCTCAGGGAGAGGATACGGGATCATGGTTATTGCCTGGCTAGGAAACAAGAGTACAGCGCTTTAGCTAAGCATACTCTTAGAGAGGGTGCAGCGCACACCTTTTTATTTCAGGTGTTTCAAGTAATAGAGCCTAGTCCTAGATTAGGCAATTTAGTCAACCTTACGGAACAAGCTGAGTTGAAATGGATGTGTAGGTTAGCTGCACACAGAGAAAAGGGTCTGAATGAGGTACTGTCTATAAAACCGTACCTGAGAGGAAGACCATTGAGGTAGTGTATTAGCTATGTGGGTATTGGTCACTATATATGTTTATTTCTACTTTTATTGAATAGTCTTTCCTAGTTATATTAAATATAATTTAAATTATTACTAGGATGATCTTTTAATGAAATAGTTCCGTGCACATAGTATCCTTTATACCCCCCTTCTTGTGTGCACATACTAGTATAAGCATGTGTTCTGCCTTTGTCCTTGCATGGGTCAATGTATATACATATTTAGACCTCTGTTTAATCTATAATATGGCCACATGTCCATCCGGGACATCTGTGCGTATGATATAGCTGTACAGTTTTGCATATATATGTTTGGACAAGTTTATATATCATTTGATATATATGCGAATAGTCTTGTATAGTGTGTATCGTTAAACACATATATTATTGCTGTACGATAGATCATTTTTTAGTGGTCAAGTAATGGTAGTCTTTTGACTCATTACTTGTTCACTAATACATTGTTCACTTAGTTTACATAACAGTGCATATATGTTTTTGCAGCGCATTTAGGTTAAATGTAGTCATTGCCATTTGCATATTTTTTATGTCCGGACTGTGAGTTGGATGGTTGGTAAATAGCTATTTGCGATCTTATTCTAAATTTTTTAACATTTTTATATTGTTTTAGGTTAATTGTGCATATTGTAGTAAAATTTACAACACTAAGGCACTAGTGCTTTAAACATTGTATTGTGTGCTTAACTTTGTTTTTAACTAAGCACCTTAAATTCAGAAATATTTACGTATCTTTTGTATTTAAGCACTGGCACTTTAAATATTGTTGAATGCTTGTGGGAGGGGTTACGAGCATTTGAAATGTTTTGTTATAAATTCAGCGCTTTAATGGCGCTTTGCTGTTTGTCTGAAGAAGCGGCTTGTTTTAGCCGTGAAAGCGCTCACAATTAAACGTTTGTCTTGGTTTTAATTATACGCTTGTCTTGGTTTGAACCGCATGGTTATGCTGCTTTCGTTGTGGACTTACTGAAAGTATTTATGAGCACGTATTGCATCTAGGGCTCCATCGCTCTGTTTGTAGACCTGAAGTAAGTGTTTGGCAACTTCACTAATACTACGGACGCTGCTATTAGACTTTTTTACACAGTTTGTGGCAGTTTGTTTATACAGAATTACGCATTTTGGTGAACGCTCCTCAGCTTCCTTTAGGGCTTTGTGGTTTCTACATATATATATATATATATATATATATAGGAAAGAACTGCTGAATTATAAGTATGCTTTTATTAAAGGCAAGTTATATTAATATTGAACATCCTCACTGAAAATGAATGGTTGTGTAGAGACACAGTAACTCCCATTATATAACCAAGGCTAAAGAGATTGTCTTGTATGTCTAAATTGATCAGCCTTGAACCTTAGATTGCAAATAGACATGCAACATACTTTTACTTATAATACTGAATATATATTATATAACATCACAAACGCTAAAGCCATTGTCAGCTACATCTCATATCAATCAGCATTAAAATATGATTTGAATAGCATAGGCATTTACTAACATATTGCTGTTGGTACCTGATATCCATATAAGTAACAGGTCTAATTTCTGTCTATGAAAGTAAATACCAGGCTGTATGCATTTGTTAATTATGAAACAAGAGAGTGCTATCTATTCTTTTTAATATCCTATAGGTATGTACTTGTTAGAGACACACACATGCTGCAAAGCTGCTAGTTATTGCATATTCGTTAGTATATTTCTGACTGCAGTGATATAAATATATGGTGTGGACCACTTGAGTTGAGAATATGTCTCTATATTGGGCATGTTCTCTGTTTGAACGTTGTATATTATCTATAATATGATATGGAGTACCCTCACTAAATTCAAAGAAGCCACAATAGAAACAAATATTTATTAAAAATGGAGAATAGAAGGATGAAAAGAAAAATGAAGGAAAATTGTTGATGGTCATATAAGGTTATCTTTTCCTGTGTATGTAGAAGAGTTGACAGTAATAAGTACCAAACAATTGTGTTATAGCATATTTAAAGCCTACATTGCTTCTCATATTTTCCAACCTTACAGTTATAATGCTGCAGATAAATCCTGTAATATCATAAGGAGTATGAGTTGCTATTTGACATATGACATATGTGGTACACTAGCGATGAAATATGCCAGTGATACTAATAAATATATAGGAATTGCTAAGAAATATAGTCTTAAACTATATAATACCAATGCCAAAAACAAATTAGTAGCATTCATACCACTAAAATATGACTTTTTGAATTCAAAGAAAACTATAAGATTACTGATAAATGACAATACAAATGTAACGTTATATTCATTGTTACGGATACTTTCTGATTTAATCAACTTGTGGCATGGTTAACTGATGCATATAATGCTTAACATTTTTTTTTATGTATGTATGCATATATGTGTGTATGTATGTATGTGTGTGTATATATATATATATATATATATATATGTGTGTGTGTGTGTATATATATATATATATATATATATATATATATATATATAAATATATATATATAGGTAGACCATTACAATAAATTTGATACCTATGAATGCCACTCACACTATAAGGGAGATAGACAGTAAGCATATTATTTTTAAGATGCATAACCGTTATTGCTACACAAAAGATATATTAAAATAAAAGATTTTCCTTTACAATTTAAACACAACCAAATAGTTAAGTATTAAATCTATGTATAGTTTATCTATTAAAAATAGATAAAGACTGTATTTAAGTAATCTGTAAAGACAGATACATGTATACTTAAAAGATATATAAGATACTTTTCATTATAAAACTACCATATGGCGGGGCCGGGGGAGGATGCTGAAATGCAGACTTAGAGAGATTGCTTGAATGATTAGATCATTCAAGGATGAGATGTTTTTTTCTCATGAAGGGGTTTGGTGGTTGTTTATCTTATATTGTTCTCAGTTATGATCTTGTAATTTACTTTTATTGGGTGTCTATAATCTATTGTAATATTGTTGGAAGAAGAAAGAACAAATCATTCTCTTCATGTACACACTTCTACACATTGTTACGAGTATATGAATATGGATAAAAGCAAAGCTAATATAAATCCAGTTGCAATATGTATATCTCTTAATGTAAATGGTTTAAATAATAGCTGCAAAAGGGGAAGTCTTTATAGATATTTAAAGCTATGTGAAGCGCAATTAGTATTTTTACAGGAAACACACCTTACACAGGAAGACATAAATAAAATAAACAATAAAAATTATACAATACTAGTAAGTTCCACCTATAATCAGAAGTGAAGGAGAGTAGCAATTTTGTGGAAAAACACTACTTTAATGCCTAAAATCATAAACACGCTCCATGACAACTCAGGAATGTTTTGTCTAGTGACAATATCTATCAATGAAATGATATATACATTAGTGAATATTTATTGGATACCAGGACTAGGTGTTAGAGTGGCCAAACAACACTTAGAAGACATTGTACAATATACCAAAGGCAATTTAATCATAGCTGGAGATTTCAATTGCATTATAAAAGAAACTGACACAAATACTAAAACTACACGTAAGAGATCACCTTTAACAAAGTTGTTATCTGAGTTTGTTGAAACTTTTAATATAGTTGACATAAATGAGTATGCTATCCCAGATTCACTATTCTTTACACATTTTTCCCATAGACATAATGCATACTCTAGAATAGATAGAGTGTACATAACAAAGGATTTAACCTCTAAATTAAATAAAGTCAAGACAATTTCATGTCCTTTTTCGGACCATGACACCATAACATTTGAGATAGACTTATGTTTCAAGAGAAGGATATCAGTAACAAGAATACCATCTTACATAACAAATCTCAAAGATTTTAAGGAATTTTATATTAAAGAGACACAAACATTCCTATATATCAATCTTACAAAAGATGTATCTGAAATATATATATGGGATGCATTGAAAGCATACCTATATGGAAGAGCGTGGGATGGTATAAAAATAAACAAAAACAGTGGAATAAGGAATTAATGGAATTACAGTCAAAAGTAGATAATTTAAAGCTTGATATTCAAAATGGAAACACCAACTTAATAAAAGAACTAGAAGATACTAATAAAAATACTCAGAGACGCTACACCACAAACAATGATCAACTTAGAAAAATTAAACTATGTTACTATTCAATGAACCCTAAAACCAACGAAGAATAGCAAATAGGACTAAAAAGATTATTAAAACAAATCAAATCAAGGAAATACATAATATAGAAACCAAAAAGAAAGTATCTGATTTAGAAGGAATACTAGAAGCGTTTAGGCTATTTTTTCATAAACTTAATAATCAAAATGAGAAAACAGAAACACATTCAGTATTGAAAGCTTTTCTCAAAAACAATGTTAAAGTTAGGTTATTAGAGGAGCAGGTACAACTAATAGATAAACAAATAACAATGACAGAACTTAAAGCTGAAGTAAATAAGCTAAAATTAAACAAAGCTCCAGGTATAGATAATATCACCCCAGAAATGTTTAAATTATTATCAAATGAGGCTTTGCTGTTGTTATTGAATGTCTTTACATCAGTTAAAAATGGTAAAGACATTCCTCCTTCTTGGAAGTATACATCAATATCACCAATTCTGAAACAAAATAAAGATCCCAGTGAATGTTCATCATACAGACCCATTTCACTTCTTAATATAGATTATAAAAATTTTATGGCAATACATGCTGCTCGAATAAAACAATTACTACCACTTTTGATAGAGGAGTATCAAACAGGTTTTATAAAAGATAGGAACACTTATGACAATATTAAACAAATTCTTTCCTTAATTGATTATATAAATGCCACAAAAAACAAAATGAATGTTATTAGCTTAGACATAAATAACGCATTTGATTCAGTGAACTGGGATTATCTGTGGTTAGTTTTAGAAGAATATGGCTTCTCAAACAACTTCACTTTGTTAATAAAATGATTATATGAAAAATCATTGGCTTATATAAAACTGGGATCTTGTCTGTTTAAATCTATTAAAATAACTAAGGGCACAAAACAAGGCTGCCCTCTTTCTCTGTTATTGTTTGCGCTAGTCATTGAACCCTTAGTAAATAATATACATATGGATAAAAATATTGAAGGAATACAACTAGACAACAGCCTAGAGCTTAAAATTCAACTTTTTGCTGATGATATTTTAATTACCTTAAAAAATAATAATAGCAGTTTAAAAGCATTATGGGACTCAATTCAAAACTTTCAAAACTTTTCAAGTCTTAAATTTAATGAGAACAAAACAAATGTATTGCTTATAAATACTAATAAAAAAGATCTAAATAAAAAATATCATAGATATATCTCTACCGATAATATAATTAAATACTTGGGAATTATAATAACTAACAACCTAGATACTACAATTGAAACAAATTATAAAGAGACCTTAAATAATATTAAAAATCTAATACAAAGATGGAATAAATTCTTCTTTTCAATGGAAGAAAGGCTTTATATAATTAAAATGATCATATTTCCAAAAATTCTTTATGTCATACAAACTTGTTCTTTGCCACCAGCTAAATCACACCTAAAACTATTAAATGATTTAATGGTAAGATTCCTATGGTATCCAAAAAAAACAAGGATAGCTATGAAGTATCATCTAGATGATTGGGATATAGGTGGCATAGGTTTACCAGACATAGAAATATATTTGCATTCATCCATTATTAAAACAATATCATTATGGCTAAATACAAAATATACATCAAAATGGAAGCTAGTTCATGAGAGAATCTGGTTAAAATCAAGATTTGTAGTGGCAAATAAGTATACAGATTTCATACCAAACTATTTTCTATGGCTGATGAAGGAATATATGATGATACATAAGAATAAAAATATAAGTTCCAAATACATTACTTATACATTAAAAATTTTCCAAAATCTTATTAATAGCAATCCTGATATTAAAGCATGGTCATTTCTTTTATATCCAGTAGCGTACACAAGGTAATATAATAACATTTAATATGGAAGTAGTCAACATGCTTAAAGAAAAGGGATTAATATACTGGCATCAATTGCTAAACTCTGGAAAACCTCTGACAATAGACCAGATTAAACAGAAATTAAATATGGAAGATAGTTTGTGGTTACATGTACAAGAATTAAGACAGTATATATTAAGCAAACAAGAAACAATGCAACCATCAATAAGAAAAAATGTTCCTAACCTTATAGAACATATAATATTACTAACGAATCAACCCATTACTGGCAAGGGATACTTATCATCTATTTATAAAACAAACAAAAAAATAAAAATGCATAATAATGACAAAATATGGAATTATTATAGATCAGTTAATGGACATGTGCCAAATGACAGAGATAAAAAACTAATTCTTCTCTCTCCAAAGCAGACATCACTTTCATTACATTGGAGAATTTTTACATGGCAATTCATACACAGATCTTATGTAACCCCTCATAAAATGGAACTTATGTTGAAGAAAAATATTGGCTGCTGGAGATGTGATTTATCAATAAAAGCAGACTAGCAACATATGTTCTACGAATGTCATTTGATTAAACCATATTGGGATAAAATAAATTATTTTCTGCAAATGGTATTCAATGATAAATTCCAGATTTCCAAATCTATTATTTTGTTTAATGCACCTGTACCCGACTTTGTGCCAAGAACAAAATATGTAATCTTATGGACTCTCCTAGCTATTGCAAGGAAGAACATTACATCAAACTGGAAATCCAAAGCTTCTCCAGCTTTTAAGCAATTCATGAATATGGTGTCAGCAGTATTGCAATTGGAAATGAACACTATTAAAGGAAGAACTGAAAGAACTACATCATTATACGTAGCATGGCAAAAAGTAACTGAAATACTGGAGAATAATGACTGCAGCAGATTATAATCAGGAAACAATTGTATAGAAAGTCAATTATATGTCAACAATAGACACCCTTGTAAATACTTTATTTTGGTTTTAATGTTTGATATCTGTTTAGAGGTTTTAGCCTACCTTTTTAAATAATTTGTAAATACTTCATTGTCATAAATAACCTGCATTCATGTTTTCTTGTTTTTGGAAATTAATAAAAATATTTAAAAAATAAAAAAAAAAAGTGGTGACCTGACACCCACTCACCCACCTATGAAAATAAGTACTTAGTTCAGCAATATATCACACACATGTTCACCTGCCGTGTGCTTATGCTCGTGAAACCTTTGCCTATAAGCTTTAGGTGTCAACTTAAACCATTCCAATAGACAATTTTTAACTGTATTATAATTTAAGCAATCAGCATCAGACAATTTAGAAACAACAGTTACAGCTTTACCATGGAGTAAGGGGGTCAGGAACCATACCCAGACCCCTTGGTCAACAGTATACTTTTTGCATACCCTTTCAGACATATGAATAAAACTATCAAAATTATCACCCTCTAAAATGTGGAAGAAATTTACTCACCTTTATGGTTTCTAGGGTTCAGTTGCTCCTTTCCCCATTACCTCCATGGCCCTGGCAAAAGGTCAGCATTTCCTTTTCATGTTGCCTCTGTCTCTGATTTTCTTTAGCTTTCAGATGTCTCAGTCTCTCTGCTGATTCCAATTCCATTTTTTTTTTCTGTTTCTCCTTTTCTTCAATCTTCAAATGCCACAGTTTCTCATTTTCTTCAGCCTCCAAATGCCTCAGTCTCTCTGTGGATTCTGTTTCTAAATGTTTGGCCTCCAGTTCAAGTATCTTTAACTCCAGATCAATTTTTAAGTCCTCTGAGACAAAGTTCAGCTATTCATTCTTCTGATAGTTGTGCACCCCCAAGGTTAGTTGGGCTGTATTCCTGGTTGCTGTTCTGTAATGCAGCTGTGACTAAGCCTGCAATCATTTCTGCTTTAGTCAATTTTTCATGCACCAGTGCTTTGACTTGGCACATCTCAGCCAACTGGCTCATTGTCAGCTTGCCAAAATCATCTTCTGACACCCTTGACTGCTCTCCCTGACTAACAAAGCTAACAAAAAATAAATAAAACTACTGTGATATGAAACTCTGAATGTATACCATGTGGTTGCTTGTGAGTACAGACACCTTCTTTAGTGATCACTGTTTACAGGCTACAGGAGTTCAATATCCACACAACTGAATCCCAATATGTGGATATCCCATCACTGCTCATCAGTTGTGATGACCAACCACTGCAACCAGTAATCAAGTAGCCTCAATACTCACCACTGGCAACAGTGGGAATGTTCACTGGGATGATGATATGTACACACAACCCTCGGGATTCATGAAGCTTGCGCCAGGTGTTGGAGTAGCGTCGGCGATCTAGCGCCAAATATGGCTGCCGAGCGATTCGGGTACGAGTTGTTTCCACATGCACTACCAGTGTACGGCAGAGCTGCGCAGCTCCTGGCACATGCATACTAATTACCCCATGCGCAGCAGTGTAGCATGCAAATGAAGGTATATAGCGATTCATGAAGTGGTGCAGGTGTAGCATAAGCATGTAGAAATGTAAACCAAAAAAAAGTTTTACATTTTGTCAAACATAAAATCGGAGCCATCAAAGCGGGTCAGACTTACATAGTATAATGTTAATATATGCCAATGGCTAAATATATATAGCCAATGGCATAAAACAACATGCACAACATATAAAAAATAACATTTAATGTCATGGTCACACTAACACAAAGTAAAACCACAGTGCATCTGTGCACAAACGGGATCACAAGGAAAATATCTTTAGATGTTATAAAACTGCAATGTAACACAATTCATGATATCCCCATAATAGTCAATGGCACGCATGCTACACCACAACCATGGTGCAAGGGTTACTAAGGGTCTGTGACAGTGTTCCATGCGGTAACTGGGAATTAGCAGTCAATGCCATGCAAATGAGTCAAGTAATACTGAATCGCAAATGTCCTGCCGGCGTAAGAATGTACCACATGGTGTAGCGGTACAACACCGAGGAGTGGCCTGGAGGTAAACATGACATCAAGAGAGGGGCACGCCACCGTAGCTGTAAGCACATTGGATCATTGCTAACCCATGTTGCGTGTTGCTAAGCAAAGCCGCAGGATAGGGGTGTGGAAGTAGCCATAGCTTTCCTTAGCTGAGAGCAGAAAAGGTAACTGAAAGTTCATGTGAACATGGATGAAAACATGCACGAAACTTGGTAAACGGCTGTGCATGGTGCGCACCACAGCTGAAACAGGAAGGATATGGGAAGACAATAAGGAAATTCTGCAGCATGGTAATTGGAGTACAAATGAGTAATTAACACCTAGAAACTCACAGTGGGCCACAGACAACAGCTAACAAGGCTGCTAGCAGCTACCTGCAGAACAGGAAAGGGGAGGTGCCGTACAGCAAAGAAAAGAGAAACATCACAGCAGAACAAAGCAAACTTGCAGTAGATCAGCTAGATAACACATTTCCAAACACAATTCTGGGCTGTCAAAGTACAAAACCAGAAAGGTGGCAGCTGGATGCATGCTTGACAATGGGAGGGAATCAGGTTGAAAATTGAAGTAAAGGGCAATAGATGAATCACAGCTGCCAAGTGTAAGTCAACACCAAAGGCCCCACAATAGCAGTACCTGCTGTAAAACCAATAATTAAGATACCCTGCAGCTGGAATAGCACAAACACACCCAATTACACCAGCATCATCCATTACACAATAGTATAAGGTGTGAAAGCCCCACTCATGCACACTTGTGTATTCCCAGACACTCTGCACCATTGGTGTATACAGACGGGGAACTTTTAATAACATGTTAGGGGCCACCATAGCTTTGATTCACCAGCATGTGTTGGAGATTGACAGTGGTGTGGAGGATGATGCTGACAACCATCTCAGGCACTGGAGGAGGAGAAGAGTATTCAGACCCAGGGTAACCTACCAGGGGCTACATGATCTGGAGATAGTAGAGTGTTACAGGGTGGACAGGGACATCATACAGCAACTTGTTGAGCTGAGCCGGTCACGCCTTAGAGCCAGAAGTAACAGACAGGAACCCATCCCAGTGGACACAAAGGTATGTGTAAGCTTGAGAATACTAGCCACAGGTACCTTCCAAAGGCCAACTACGGATATCATGGGGATCTCCCAGGCATCAGCATCCAGGGTACTCCACAAGTTCCTGGATGTCATGTTACCACATGCCAATGAGCACATATACTTCCCCCGAATGCAGGAGGAGTTGGCCAGCAATATGCATCTCTTCCACCATGTGGCAGACAACCTGGAAGTACTGGGTGCAATAGACTGCACGCACATACACATCAAGTCACCACCCGGTGAGCAGGGTAGGTGCTACATAAACCACAAGGGATTCCCCTCCAACAACTGCCAGGTCATGTGCAATGCCCAGGGCATTATCATGGATGTGTGTGATGGCAGCCCTGGAAGCTATCACGACTCCCATATCTGGCATGCCTCACAGCTATATCAGGTATCTGCCGGGGGGGCATCTGATATGGCCACCTGTTGGGGGATGCTGGCTATGCACTGGAACCGTGGATAATGACTCCCATCAGAAATGCACACACAGCCACGCAAGAACGCCATAATGAGGCACACGCAGAAACCAGAAAAATCATAGAGCTCGTGTTTGGGATGCCAAAATCACGGTTCCATTGCTTGGGCATATCTGGTGGAGCCTTGCAGTAATCTCCAGGAATGTGTGCCCACATCTTCATAGTATGTGCCATGCTACACAGTATGATCCTGTGGAAACAGCTGCAGCAGTGAAAGAATGGTGAAGGCCCTCACAGCCCACCACCATTGCCAAGGGACCCACAGGCACAGAGGGACTCAGACCACAAACACCATGTGCTAGCCCCAGTAGGCAGATGGAGGGGTGCTCAGTATGCACGGCCTTGGCAAAGAGGGAATGTATAGCACACACACTGACAGTGTAGGCACTTATGGACTGACACCCTTCTCCACCTGCACACACAGCAAACATGGATGGCACACACACACACGTCCACCTGTAAATTGCCATGTATAGGTGGCCTACTGTGTGCATCCTACATAGGTAGCCCTCAACTATTGTACACACAACCGCCATTGGCACAAGGTAAGTCAATACCTGAACAGTAAATGAAGCTATCAGCATGTGTCCATACTGTATGTAGAGGTTCATAGATACATAGGTAGGTACATGCCCAACTGCCGAGGCCACTCATAAGAATAGATAAAACTTGTCTGCTGTCACCACCCCATCAATTTACTAAGTGTCTCTCTGTGGAGCAGAGCCAATTGCGGGATCCCTGGGGTGTAGCCACTGTTCCCCTCCCACTCTGCAAGGATTCCCTGGAGTGTTAGTGATGGGTTTTGTATAATGTAATCAGGGATGTAGTTCCAAATAATGGGGAGTATCCCTGGCAGGAATCTTCACAGATGTTTACATGTTACATAGTATACCTTAAACACAGCTTGCATATATAGATAGTTCTCCACAGAATAATAAACATGTGGAACACACAACCGCTGAAATGTGCGTTAATCACCCTTGCACTACCAGTGCCTACTCTGAGAGGTAAGATATCACTGCCTGTATTAGAACACGCAACCATGTACACATTCATCACAATAACATACCACTAAGTTACCTAAGATGTACCAATGGCAGGATAAAACACAAAAGGTAGGAATGTGTTGAAATAGGACATAGGACAAACCGGCATGTACCCAATGAAAGGTGTATGTTATATATATATATATATATATATATATATATATATATATATATATATATATATATATATATATATATATATGTATATACTAAGAAATGAACTGCGTGACAATAAAAGCATTCAATAAAATAGTAAATAACACCAACAACTCTTGTAGAACTTTAGCGCTTTCATCTTATTTATTATCAAGACTTCTTCAGAAAGACATGTTTCATAAGTATGAGCAACCATTTTCACTTCCTTTATATACATTAGTTCTAGCAGGCCATTTAAATTAACAACAGTTCCTTTCCAATAGTAAAGTGTGAACAAGCAGGGTGCTGTGTGCATTTTCATTAACATTACAATTGCAGTTACACAAGGTAAATTGGTCAGACAGTAATAGCCTTGTGGTGCCGTGTGCATACTGAAAGGGATTGTGTGCAAAAAGGGATCATGTGCAAAAAAGAGATTGTGTGCCAAAAGGGACTGTGTGCAAAAAGGGATTGTGTGCAAAAAAAAAAAAAAAATTTGGGGGGGGGGGCGGGAAAGATGAGTCATGCTGTGATGATTCTAATATAAACACGTAACTTATGAGTGTTTGCCTCCAAAGGTAAGTAAAGAAGGGAACGGAGGAAGGTGGAGGAGTCAGGTAGACAGTCCTACTATGCTTTGGTATCGGTGTGTGTGTGTAGAGAAATGTGTGGGTATGCCACCTGATGGGGGAGTGGGAGGAATGCAGTGTGGACTTGAGTGGGGGCTGTTAGGGGGCCGCCCATGACAAGGAGCCTATGAATAACAGTGTCCCCCAGAAGACTGTCAGTGCAGATGGTACCACCTGTGGGCTGGTTTGGATGGTATCACCCCTTGAATGGCTGCGTGAAAATGTGAGACGGGGGTATAGTTGGTGGGGTCAGCGGGGGCTAGCCTGGTGATTGGGAGCATGTGTGCAGGGGGTATGGGGGAGTCAAAAGTCAGAGAGAGAGAGAGGAAACACATTATATTCACTTGCACAGTTGTAAATCCATAAACACATTAAATCTACTTGCACAATTCTTCAAACCCTCTTGCACAGTTCTTCAAACCCTATCACATTTCAATCTCTATACCATTTAAGTGCACATTTAATGTTCAGTGTCTCATTGAGACCTGGATAGACATCAGCTCTCAGTTCTATATGCCATTTTAATTCCAGGACTTGCAGGAATGTGTCGATGTCCCCTCCAAATTCTGTTTTTTTTTTTCCAGCACTGTGAATTTGAATCCTGTGAAGTTTGGGCAAATAGTACTGTGTTTAGCCAAGGCATTCAAACTGTCCTGTGTGTGTATTGCTGCAGTGTGTTCTTTAATACGGCTACTCAGCTTCCTGTTCGTTTTGCCGATATAGAAATTCCCACAGTGTTCGCAGAAAGCACAGTAGACTACATTTTTTGTGTTGCAGTCATAGCGGTTATGTAGACTGACAGTTCTGTTGCAGTGCGGGAAGGTGACGTTGTTGTTTTTTTCATATGTGTACACAGGCAACACAATTGCCGCAGTCAGACATTCCAGGTTCTGTCGATACTTCGCTCTGTGGGGATGGGCTTTTATTCCTCTCGAACGCACCACCAAAAGAAGAGGTTCATTTGAAACAGAAGTTTGGGGATGTCCCAAGTAACTTTGTCAGACCTTTTTCTCCTCCCAAGATGTCCCAATTGTTGGTGAGGACCCCTCTAATTCCAAACATATCGGTGGAAATTGGAAGGAGGGAACTTGACACCCAGTCCTTTTTGTTCGGTCCGTTCTGTGCCCTTGCTGTGAATCCCTTTTCCAGGATTGGTGGATACCTGGAGTGTCTGTGCTGTATGATGTCTTGGAACAGGTTATCCACTAGATACTCTGGGTATTTTCTTTCTAGGAACAAGTTTCTGAGGTAAAAACCTTCCTTGATGAAAACCTCGTCCCTAAAAATGAGTCGGGATAACCGGATGAATTGTCCTTTTACAATATTCTTTTTCATGAAATGGGGATGCTGGCTGCTGAACTCTAGATAGTTATTCCGGAAAGTGGGCTTGCGGTAGATGTTGGAGTCAAACTGTCCATTTTCCGGGTCTATAGTGAGGTGGATATCCAGGAATTGAGTGGTGGTTCCGATATGTCCTACCATGAGGGTCAGAAAGTCCAGACTCTGGAAAAGGGTTTCCAGAAAATTGCTCAGAGAAAGTCTGCCCCCCTTCCAGACAAAAAAGACGTCATCAGTATAACGCCTGTACATTATGGTGTTGTTGAACCCGAGTAGTGATTCAACCTTCTCCATTTCCCAGGCACTGAGGACTAAGTTTGCATATGCTGGGGCCATTTTGGACCCCATGGCTACCCCTTTCTGTTGGTGGTAAATCTTCCCATTGAATTGAAAGAAGTTATTTCTTAATACTGCTTCTGTTAACCTGCATACAGTATTAATCTTAGTCCCGCTTAGGGTGGAGTGCCTGTTCAGGTACTGTCTGGTGAGGATCAGTGTAGAGTGCTTCTACATCTAGGGTGACCAGTAAATATTCCCCTCCATCCAGCCTTAGTTTGAAGATGTCATTTAGAAAAGCCCAGGAGTCCTTGATGTAGTATTTGCTGTTCTGTACAATGGGGTTAAGGATGTGGTCCACGTATTGTGAAATCTTTTCTGTTTTGTCCTTCGGTTCGATACCGCATGGCGGAAAGGTGGATTTTCAGGGTTCTTGTGAACCTTGGGGATTCCAAAAATTTTTCCAAGGCTGGGAGTCATGACCTGCATGAAGTCTTTTCATCTTGAGAGATCTCATCCCTCAGGTACAGTTCCAACAGTAGGTTGTCAATTTGTTTAAAGTTCTGTTGTACCTGGTTGATGTTGACCTTTTGTAGAACTGGTTATTCATGAGGATGCTTCAAGTGTTTGGATATATCTCTCCTGCTCCATCACTACTATCCCGGATCCTTGTCAGCCTTCATGATCCGTAGGGATTTGTCCTGACTCAGTTCCTTCCAAGCCTGTCTTTCTTCCCTGTTCGGGTTGTGCCACTTTGCTGAGGGCTTATCAGAAAGGAGTTTCCTGATATCCCTTTCGCAGGTACCGCAAAGAGGCTCAGTGTGTTGGAGAGTGCAGGAGTGTACAGGCTCTTCATGGTAAGGGTCTGTTGTTATCTTCCGAGCTTTCTTCATCTTCTTCCTCTTCATATTGTTGTATATCTAATTTTAGTTGTAACTTTCTCAGGTAGCACTTGAGGTCCAGGATAACATCCGCCATGTTGGCTCTCTGCGCGGGATGAAAGAAAGCCTTTCTTCAGTACCTTATGATGGCTTTCGAGAAAACTCGTGTGGTGAGGTTAAAGATGTCACCTACCCTGCTGGAGACCTGAAGTCAGTGCTATCAGGTGCTGATATCAGTGAATGCGGAGGGTGATCAGGGTGGTCCATCCCAGTAATATTAGTACTGTATCCCGCTCCTCCTTCCCCTGTGATTGTTGTTCCCCCTCCTTCCCTCAATATTGTTGGTGTTGTGGTTCCAGTTTCGTTCATTACCCCCAGGTCTGAACCTGGTATAAGTCCTGGTTCTGGTTGTGAGTCCTGCTGAAGATAAAAAAACATTGTTGTTGCTACTTGTGCTGTTGTTGGAAAACTGGTCATTGATTTGTGGGGTCTGATAAACCCTTCCTTGATTGATCGCACTGTCCGGTGTCCTGCGGTTTGTATTGTTGTCCTCGTTGTTGTCATGGTGGTCATGTTCACTGGTGTCTGGATCTCTGTGTCCGGCTGATTCGGAGAGGCATTTCTGGTCTTGGCTGTCCCTAGCAGGAGTATGTACCATCATCTGGGAACTACTCCCTGCTAGTGGGCTGGATGTGATGAGGAGTCTATCCACCTCTGGTGTGTTGGGTCCATTTGTGGGTTCTTGTAATTCTGTCGTAGGCCTTAGTTCGGTTGTGGACAATGGATTGTTTGTGGGATATCTGTCTGGCCTTCTCCGTGTGTAAGGATGTGGGCCTGATCGGGTATGCTTTTCCTTCCTCATATTGTTTAATGTCCCTAAGCAATTTGCCTTTCTTGCTCAATCAGTGTCGCCACATGCCTAGTAATTTTGTGGTACATTGTCCCACATTTCATAAAGTCAATAAATGCGGGATCCTGCAGGATGTGTGTTTGCAGATCATCTATTTGAGACTTGTAGGTGGCCATACTCTCAGTATTACTTTGGATGAGTGCTTTGATAGCTGCTAGCCCAGAGTCATTATATATTTTGACCAGTTCTTTGTGAAGCTGAGAGTTTGGAGTAGTCCTGTTAGGAAATTTGTTACACCTGAGACCCTGTGGGACTATATCCAGCTCTAAACACCTTTCCAGATAGAAGTTGTCATGCTCCAGGTTTTTGTAGGTTTTAATCAGTCTCTCGAATCTGGTAATCAGAGATCTGGTGCTCTGTGAGACCCCTCTGTTTTGACTGTACTCCGGTTGTGCTGTTGTATTCTCTGTATTTTATGCTCTGTATTTCTTCTCTTCGTTCAATTTTTTTTTTAGTGCGGTTAATTTTAGTTATAAGTCTTCTACTCCACGTGACAGTATGGCAGGAAACATAGCACCCAACTCAGGCTCTAGTAGCCAACTGAAGACAGAAGCAACCAGGAGCAGGACACCAATTGATCCAACAACAGTTCTTACAAAATTATCGGAAGGAATTTGTTTGGCGCAGGATCTCTTCGAGGACCTAAACAGCAGACCTTTAACACCTACAAATGAAAGGATCACCAGGGACCGCACTGAACCCCCGGACCACTCTGGACCCAGGGCCACAATTAACAACAGAACTGGGACAGAAATAAGGACCACACAGGCTCTTGACCTGATACTCGCAGATGGAAATTAATCCCTTCCGTTGCCCGGTCCAGAATACAACAGCACAACTGGAGTACAGTCAAAACAGAGGGGTCTCACAGAGCACCAGATCTCTGATTACCAGATTCGAGACGCTGATTAAAACGTACAAAAACCTGGAGCATGACAACTTCTATCTGGAAAGGTGTTTAGAGCTGGATATAGTCCCACAGGGTCTCAGGTGTAACAAATTTCCTAACAGGACTACTCCAAACTCTCAGCTTCACAAAGAACTGGTCAAAATATATAATGACTCTGGGCTAGCAGCTATCAAAGCACTCATCCAAAGTAACACTGAGAGTATGGCCACCTACAAGTCTCAAATAGATGATCTGCAAACACACATCCTGCAGGATCCCACATTTATTGACTTTGCGGAAATGTGGACAATGTACCATAAAAATTACTAGGCATGTGGCGACACTGATTGAACGCAAGAAAGGCAAATTGCTTATGGACATTAAACAATATGAGGAAGGAAAAGCATACCCGATCAGGCCCACATGCTCCTTACACACACGGAGAAGGCCAGACAGATATCCCACAAACAATCCATTTTCCACAACCGAACTAAGGCCTACGACAGAATTACAAGAACCCACAAATGGACCCAACACACCAGAGGTGGATAGACTCATCACATCCAGCCCACTAGCAGGGAGTAGTTCCCAGATGATGGTACATACTCCTGCTAGGGGACAGCCAAGACCAGAAATGCCTCTCCAGAATCAGCCAACACAGAGAGATCCAGACACCAGTGAACATGACCACCATGACAACAACGAGGACAACAATACAAACCGCAGGACACCGGACAGTGCGATCAATCAAGGAAGGGTTTATCAGACCCCACAAATCAATGACCAGTCTTCCAAAAACAGCACAAGTAGCAACAACAATGTTTTTTTATCTTCAGCAGGACTCACAACCAGAACCAGGACTTATACCAGGTTCAGACCTGGGGGTAATGAACGAAACTGGAACCACAACACCAACAATATTGAGGGAAGGAGGGGGAACAACAATCACAGGGGAAGAAGGAGCGGGAATGGGATACAGTACTAGTATTACTGGGATGGACCACCCTGATCACCCTCCCCATTCACTGATACCAGCACCTGATAGCACTGACTTCAGGTCTCCAGCAGAGGTAGGTGACATCTTTAACCTCACCACATGAGTTTTCTCGGAAAGCCATCATAAGGTACTGAAGAAAGGCTTTTCTTTCATCCAGGCGCAGAGAGCCAACACGGCGGATGTTATCCTGGACCTCAAGTGCTACCTGAGAAAGTTACAACTAAAATTAGATATACAACAATATGAAGAGGAAGAAGATGAGGAAAGCTCGGAAGATAACAACAGACCCTTACCATGAAGAGCCTGTACACTCCTGCACTCTCCAACACACTGAGCCTCTTGCAGTACCTAAAGGGATATCAGGAAACTCCTTTCTGATAAGCCCTCAGCAAAGTGGCACAACCTGAACAGGGAAGAAAGACAGGTTTGGAAGGAACTGAGTCAGGACAAATCCCTACGGATCATGAAGGCTGACAAGGGATCCGGGATAGTAGTGATGGAGCAGGAGAGATATATCCAAACACTTGAAGCATCCCCACCAGTTCTACAAAAAGGTCAACATCAACCAGGTACAACAGAACTTTAAACAAATTGACAACCTACTGTTGGAACTGTACCTGAGGGATGAGATCTCTCAAGACGAAATAGACTTCATGCAGGTCATGACACCCAGCCTTGGAAAATTTTTTGGAATCCCCAAGGTTCACAAGAACCCTGAAAATCCACCTTTCCGCCATGTGTTATCGAATCAAGGACAAAAACAGAAAAGATTTCACAATATGTGGACCACATCCTTAACCCCATTGTACAGAACAGCAAATACTACATCAAGGACTCCTGGGCTTTTCTAAATGACATCTTCAAACTAAGGCTGGATGGAGGGGAATATTTACTGGTCACCCTAGATGTAGAAGCACTCTACACAAACATCCCCACGCCAAAGGACTGACCTCACCAGACAGTACCTGAACAGGCACTCCAACCTAAGCGGGACTAAGATTAATACTGTATGCAGGTTAACAGAAGCAGTATTAAGAAATAACTTCTTTCAATTCAACGGGAAGATTTACCACCAACAGAAAGGGGTAGCCATGGGGTCCAAAATGGCCCCAGCATATGCAAACTTAGTCCTCAGTGCCTGTGAAATGGATAAGGTTGAATCACTACTCGGGTTCAACAACACCATAATGTACAGGCGTTATATTGATGACGTCTTTTTTGTCTGGAAGGGGGGCAGACTTTCTCTGAGCAATTTTCTGGAAACCCTTTTCCAGAGTCTGGACTTCCTGACCCTCACGGTAGGACATATCGGAACCACCACTCAATTCCTGGATATCCATCTCACTACAGACCCGGAAAATGAACAGTTTGACTCCAACATCTACTGCTAGCCCACTTTCCGGAATAACTATCTAGAGTTCAGCAGCCAGCATCCCCATTTCATGAAAAAGAATATTGTAAAAGGACAATTCATCCTGTTATCCCGACTCATTTTTAGGGACGAGGTTTTAATCAAGGAAGGTTTTTAGCTCAGAAACTTGTTCCTAGAAAGAAAATACTCAGAGTATCTAGTGGACAACCTGTTCCAAGAGATCATACAGCACAGACACTCCAGGTATCCACCAATCCTGGAAAAGGGATTCACAGCAAGGGCACAGAACGGACCGAACAAAAAGGACTGGGTGTCAAGTTTCCCCCTTCCAATTTCCACCGATATGTTTGGAATTAGAGGGGTCCTCACCAACAATTGGGACATCTTGGGAGGAGAAAAAGGTCTGACAAAGTTACTTGGGACATCCTCAAACTTCTGTTTCAAACGAACCTCTTCTTTTGGTGGTGCGTTCTAGAGGAATAAAAGCCCATCCCCACAGAGCAAAGTATCGACAGAACCTGGAATGTCTGACTGCAGCAAGTGTGTTGCCTGTGTACACATAAAAAACAACAACGCCACCTTCCTCGCGACTGCAACAGAACTGTCAGTCTACATGACCACTATGACTGCAGCACAAAAATGTAGTCTACTGTGCTTTCAACACTGTGGGAATTTCTATATCGGCAAAACTAACAGGAAGCTGAGTAGCCATTAAAGAACACACTGCAGCAATACACAAACAGGACAGTTTGAATGCCTTGGCTAAACACAGTACTATTTGCCCAAACTTCACAGGATTCAAATTCACAGTGCTGGAAAAAATAACAGAATTTGTAGGGGACATGGACACATTCCTGCAAGTCCGGGAATTAAAATGGCAGATAGAACTGAGAGCTGATGTCTATCCAGGTCTCAATGTGACACTGAACATTAAATGTGCACTTAAATGGTATAGAGATTGAAATGTGATAGGGTTTGAAGAACTGTGCAAGAGGGTTTGAAGAATTGTGCAAGTAGATTTAATGTGTTTATAGATTTACAACAGTGCAAGTGAATATAATGTGTTTCCTCTCTCTCTCTGACTTTTGACTCCCCCATACCCCCTGCACACATGCTCCCACTCTCTCTCTGACTTTTGACTCCCCCATACCCCCTACACACATGCTCCCAATCACCAGGCTAGCTCCCGCTGACCCCACCAACTATACCCCCTGGTCTCACATTTTCACGCAGCCATTCAAGGGGTGATACCATCCAAACCAGCCCACGGGTGGTACCATCTGCACTGACAGTCTTCTGGGGACACTGTTATTCATAGGCTCCTTGTCATGGGCGGCCCCCTAACAGCCCCCCCTCAAGTCCGCACCCCATTCCTCCCACTCCCCCATCAGGTGGCATACCCACACATTTCTCTACACACACACACCGATACCAAAGCATAGTAGGACTCTCTACCTGACTCCTCCACCTTACTCCATTCCCTTCTTTACTTACCTTTTGAGGCAAACACTCATAAGTTACGTGTTTATATTAGAATCATCACAGCATGACTCATCTTTCCCGGTTCCCCCCCCCACAAATTTTTTTTTTTTTTGCACACAATCCCTTTTTTTTTTGCACACAGTCCCTTTTTGCACACAATCTCTTTTTTGCACACGATCCCTTTTTGCACACAATCCCTTTTTGCACAATCCCTTTTTTGCACACAGTCCGTATGCACATGGCACCACAAGGCTATTAATGTCTGACCAATTTACCTTGTGTAACTGCAATTGTAATGTTAATGAAAATGCACACAGCACCCTGCTTGTTCACACTTTACTATTGGAAAGGAACTGTTGTTAATTTAAATGGCCTGCTAGAACTAATGTATATAAAGGAAGTGAAAATGGTTGCTCATACTTATGAAACATGTCTTTCTGAAGAAGTCTTGATAATAAATAAGACGAAAGCACTAAAGTTCTACAAGAGTTGTTGGTGTTATTTACTATTTTATTGAATGCTTTTATTGTCACGAAGTTCATTTCTTAGTTAAAATTTCTTCTTAGTTCAATTTTTTTTCGAGTGTGGTTAATTTTATATATATATATATATATATATATATATATATATATAGATATATATATATATATATATATATATATATATATATATATATATATGTCGATATATGGGGATAGACATATATGTAGATATATAGATAGGTTAACAACATCTACATAACCATGGATGTACATATAAATGGGATACCTACCACATACCGACTGCTTTACATACCAACACACGTAATCCTGAGGCTTAAGGTCAGAAAGAACACAGTACCGAAACACCAGATGAGCGAGGTGTAAAATCACGATGTTAAGGGACAGTTAGTCAGTGCTTCTGGTGTTGTGGTTCAGGTAGATTACTGTGTGTAAGTGTGTTTCTTAGGGCTGTAGTGTGTGTAAATGTGCGTTCTGTGTGTGGTGTGTGTTCTTGGGGGACTGTAATGTGTGGGTGTGGGTTAGCTTTGTGTATCTGTTTGCACGACCTAGGAAGTAGAATATTAAAGTAGGGGGTGGTGTGGAGGGCGCAGACACCTACATGGGGGTGTAGGGCGGCTTGGCCACCTGCTCATATGTGGTGTAGGATGGTTTGCTTAGATGTGTTGGGTAGCAGTGTGTCTGTGTGTGCGTGTGTTTGTTCCATGTTTGTGTTACTTTCGCGAGTTACTGTCACTGTCGGTAATGTGGGGTATGGGAGTCTGGTCCCGGTACTGTGTGCGTCGGAACTCTGTGGTTTTGGGATTCCATTAGGTATCCCGTATACAGCGGTTGAAGTGTCCATATATGTGTATAACATGGACAATAGCAATCACACATTCCGCCACTACCAACCTTTATGAACAAAGGATATGGAGAGTATATGCCTATACACTATTACAAATACGTGCTATGGACATGAGCCAATGATAGTGTTACCACCTGTCCCACATTGTGAGGGACACTCTCTCTTTGGGTGGTTGTGTCCTGACCAAATATATTAAACGTGGCAAATGTCCTGGGATTGTAGGACATAATTATGTCCCATATGTACTGTAATAGTTGCATACAATAGTTATTTCTGTATCTAAAATACCTACATATTACAAGAAACAGGATAATCAACTAAACTGCTACAAGAATATTCTTATATATAGGCAAGAAAGGAAAGTTCTATCCCTTGTACTGACCGTGGGTTTATGTCAGCCTGTAAATTCTGATGTGTGTCCTGAAAATATCCCACTATGGCCATATGAAAAGGTGACAACCCTAACCAAAGAGATTCAGTCACCAACACAACTTCGATGACTGCAAATACCTATGACAGAAATACACAGCTTTCATGTAGCAGCACTTTATTACATTCAGATGTATTACCGAAGGGATTCAAGGACTAACATCACCTGCATGCTATACAGGAACCACATAACAGTGCCTTAATGAATCAGCCTGCAATTAACATTGTATTAGTCCACACAAGGATAGGTGTTCAAATAGGGAAGGAACCCTTATTCACATATAGTTTATGTATAAAAGCAATTCCTACACACCTCCATCTGCTATGCACACCCACCAACATCACCCCCACACCCAAACATATTACAATACAAACTGTAATAACATCACAAATCATTCACTCATTGTACATCTGCCGAAGCCTTAACATACCTTGCCAGAGACACACTAACATGGCTCTATATGAAATAGCTGCTGTTATACAATGGAACAGCTGCTGATGTTACAGGGTTTGTTTGCACTAATCCCGTTTCAGAGGGTTGTGTGTACACCGGGATGTGTTAGCAATTACTGAGTAACAGCACAGTATGCTACACTTGTACACCAAATCAAGGATGTCTGGTGAGCACACTGTAAACCACATAGCAGTTCATGCATAGCCATACAGCTTTGAGTTAGCCAAACATCCTTGCCAGACTTATACATCTGCATCACACATTCAAACCATCTGTATATACCAGCGGAAAATTACAAAGAACATTGAAACACAAACTGAAAAGGATTGAATCAACACTTAACGATATCTCGTGTTACTAATAAGGTATGTAGAACAGTCATTATGTCTGTGTATGGAGTACCTTTCTGTAGTATTGAAATTGCACAGAATCCATATAATGGAAACAGTTATCTTGTAGTGATGTATTGTTGAGCATAGTAAAGCTTGTGGTATTTGTGTGTACTGCTATAGGTCACAAGGCAAACACTGCATACACCACTAGGTATGCTATATAAGGGCTATGAACAGAAATACTTCTCACCAGCCGATGTCAGTAGCAGGACTGGTCCAACAAGTATGTGCTATAACAGGGGATAGTATATGTTGATATATTGTAACTGTAGCCATATGTATGGGTGTATTACTGAGAATAACATGTGGAAGGTTGGGCCACTGTGCAATTATGATTTGCATTGTGAGATATTGTGCCAATAACTGTGTAATGTACAGTATTGTAGACAGATATGGATTACAAGCTACATAGCATTACTGTAATGTTATGCAAACATTAGGTATGTCTATTGGCATTTACAACACACAATAACAGGATACATATATATTTTAATCACCTGACAGTTTATCAGCATAATAGCAAAGTAAAATGGAAGAGCTAGTTAACTATCCATGCACATAAGACATGTAATATATGCAAAGGTAGGTACTAGGCTGTCTTACCAAGGGTATTGAGATAGTGTGGCTTTCCCCACTGCCATAGGTTGGTTCCCTGTGCCTCTGAAGGGCAGAGCCATTAGTTCCCTGTGCCTCTGTCCATCAGAGCCACTGCAGTGATCCCCAGGGTACAGGTCTGTCTCCCATCCACACGTCAAGGTTTCCCATGAAGAGTGCTAGTGAGGGGCCCTGTCTGATGTACATTGGAATCATGTTCCAAAGCATGGGGAGTGTCCAGGTCAGGAATCTATCCATACAGCACATCCTACTCATCATTGTGGTTAGGTGTATATCCCTAGAGCATGTGGCTCTCAGGGTCCTCTGTTTAGGTGGAGCATATACAGCAATACAGGGTTCCACATGGGCCTTGTATGTCAAGCAAAAATCACCTGTGAGTATGCAGTATGCAATGGAGTACAGCTAGAGTTTCTTAGGTTGGGCTGCACAGGTCATCTGTTTCAGTTCAGTAATCCTCTTGGTGTGGTACTGGTGTGGTCTTACAAGCTACTGCAATTGTCTTGTAAGGTATATCCCAAATGGGGTGTTGTATCCTTTAATGGGTCTAATATGTCATGAGTAGAGTCACAATGACCTCCTTTGATCTGGATGCAAACCCATTACAGATTAGGGTGCCATGTAGAAGGATATTCTAACCACCTTGTCATTATGGGTATCGAAGGAGAGATTGCTATCTACTGGGATTCCCGGATCCCTTATTACCTTTTCTGTATGTAGGGGATTAGCACCTATGTGGTAGTCCATGGGTAATTAGTTATATCCAAAGGGGTGACTATGCACTTTTAGACATTCAGCTTGACGTCATGATATTAACACCAGGTATCCATCTCAGTGCAACCCTTCCAGAGGGTGTCTGTAACAGCTGGGGAAACAACTATGTCTCCTAGTTTACAGTCATCTGCAAACCTTTTCAGCCAAAGCCCTTCTTTGCTTGTCTGTATGTCAGAGAAGTATATACCAAACATGAGAGGTCCTAGGACTGAGCCCTGGGGGACGCCACTTGCAACGGGTATACAGTCGGACCTAGTTTATGAAACTCCCACTGTGTGTGTTCTGTCCGTGAGACACTTTGCAAACCATCACATGACGTAGGGGTTAATGTTCAGGCAGATGGGTATGTTGATAATACCAGAAGGAGGAGTGGTGTTGAAAGCCTATGAGAGATCTAGGTAGGCAGTGTGGACCTCCTTATCCTCATCTAATGCCTTGGTAACTGTCTCTAAGAAGTCCACCAGGTTTAGGAGGCATGGTCTGCCCTTAACAATGCCAAACTAGGAGGGGTCAAAAGTTTGGAGGTACCCAATTTCTCTGTGACTGAGATCCATGATGTGCACCATAGCCTTGCAGACCAGGCTAATCAGCCTATAGGGTAATAGGCCCCATGGTCCATTGTGGTGCCACCTTTGTGGAGTGGGATAACTGTTGCTGTGTGCCATTTGGTGGCACTATGCCCGATGTGAGGCTATTATTGAACATGGTGTGTAGGAGGGAAGACAGTACGTTCTGAAGTTCATGTAAAACGCAGCCTGGGATGTTGTCCGGTCCCATGGATGCTGTGATATTGGCTTTAGAGTGTGCAGCTTTGAGATGGGGGGTAGCACTGAACCTATCTGCCAGGATGTTGCCAATATCAGTTGTTTCTGTAATGTTCATGCCTTTGTGCTGTAACTCAGAGCAAATCTGGTTGTTGACATCGACATATGTGACATAGCTATAGAATGCTTTGTGGTTGTTGTTGGAATTAGTGGCATTTTAGTTTTCATAGCTAGCTTTGGAGGATCTTATAGGGATCTCACCTTCTTACTGAGGCTGGCCAGGGAGCTCCTACATGCATGGGATTGTACTCTCATTTGCAACAGTGTCTTCCTCCTGTAGTACAGTTTGTTTATGGCAGGGGACCACCAGATTGGTTTCCTTAATTTGGAGTATAGCATCCTGGTTCTGTTTGGGATAGCACAAGCCATGAACTTGTGTAAGCACTTATAGAGTGCATTTGTGTAGGATTCAACAGTTGTAACAGTATTGTCCATCTGCATGGGTGTCATGATGTTCACCACATTTGTCTTAAGAAGCATGTAGTTGGCTTTGAAGACATATTATACTGTGGTTCCCTTAATGGGGTGGGGGGGGGATGTGGATATCAGTGGTGTTCAGCTCATGGTCGGATCGGACCAACGAGGAGTTGACTTCATGTGTGGAGCACCAGTCACTCATGTTGGTAATGCCTAGGTCTAGGATATTGTTGTCCCTGCTGGGTGTGTGGATATGTTGATTCAGGGCATTGGTATTTGTGAATTCCAGAAAGTGTTGAGCTAATTTGTTGGTTCATGAACAGTTTTCCCAGTTAATGGTGGGGTAGATTCAGTGAGACTATGTGATGAGTGTGGTGTAGTGCAAATGTTTACCTTCTCCACATGACTGCCAGGGTAAGGCTTGGTTGGAGAGACCTTTACCTCCAGTTTGGTTAGATGACTGCATCTCTCACAGGTTGTAGTGCTGGGTGGTAGGTGGAGAGGCTTGTCTGTGTACATGAGGCAATGTGTACATTGCCTCAAGATGTCCAGATTCATCAGATAGAGAGGTGAGAACACTGACAGTTGACTCTTGGACATGCCTGAATATAGAACTACTTTCACCTAGATAAGTGAGGAAAGTGAGTACAATAGCTAATTTACTCTAATCAAGTGAGAAAAGTATGTACAAAACCTGTTTACCATTACATCTAGGTAATGAGGAAGATTTAGTGCTATAGTAATTATTAGCTTACATAGAGCTTACAACTTCTGAACAAGTGCTGAGCATGAATAAGCAATCCAGATAGGGTCTTGGATAACATAAACACATGGTCCCCTCCCCCCAACAGGTACACAAGCATATATCCATGTACATCACAGAGCCCCTGTACCCTCAACTATGCAAGTACAAGCTGCACTCAGGCTGCATGGGACCTGTCCACATCACAGGTTGTATCATACACATATGACAAAACAAGATGCTCTCCATGTACACATCATGTAAAATATAGCTACATGTCAGGTTTTGTATCCACTGAATGGTGCACACCAACAGGTATCACAACCCACAAAGGGAGAGACACCACTGATAATAGGAAGTACTGTACTACTACCCTGCTGAGTCTGGTCTGGAAGGCCATGAACCTTGATCAATTAATTGATGTCAGCAGTACAGATGTAGATGACAGTATGGCTGATTTCACACCACATATCATAACCTTGTCAGGTCATAGGACATCATCACCCATACTGTGTACCACCTACACTCGGTATACTAGCTGCACATTTCTATGTCACAGGAGTGTTTTGCAACAGGACTGCTGGCAAAACTAAAACTACAGAAGGTGTCTGAATAATACATGCTCATCACACTAGTGGCAGCTACAGTATGTCAGGGTTAATGAATTTCATTCTCCCTCATTGTAGTCCATATCTCACAGACAAACAGAAGGCATCTGCCTATTGAAGTAAGCAAATGGCTATGACCTAGGAACAATAGCTGACTCAGGAGTATTGTGGACAACATATAGAAGGGGCTTTGTGGGTGAGGTGTGTGTGACATATAGCCACAATCTGACAGCTACATATTGCATTGTCACCACTATGTTAATAACCCTGTACCCATGAACTACCACCTAGGCAGCAGTCAACATAATGGACACTTGTGTGTAAGGGATGCAGCTGGGCAGTTATCTTTCCTGTGATGGCTACGTCACCACACCTGTCAGGTAGTCATATGTGGCAACCCTAATAATGATAGGGTGCCATCCATGAATTTAGAGATTATTGTCCAGCCATACACAAAACTCAAGTGACCCATATCAGATCACATATTTCCTTTAAGGGGTATTGTCCATGTGCAGATGGCCTACAAGAGCCTTCCCATTCCCCATCTCCACTATGTAGCATGATGCATACCCTGAATAAATCCATGTCCATCCCAGTGATGTTGGACATGCTACACATACTCATCCTGATTTCGAACACATACTTCATGGACATCCACTTTCCACATGCTGGACAGATCCTTGTCCCATACACTTTACATAGTCCTGCCATACTATGCATTCCTGTCTGTCAAAGCTGCACATCGCTCCCCTCTCAGACATGGTGTGATGACCGCATGGTAACGTATGGTAAATGTATCATTAACCCTGTGGAACAGTAATGTGGCACTGCTCCACCTGGCTCCACAGACCCACCTGTCGGCTACTGCCAGGTAACCTTTCATCCTAGATTAATACATGGCCCATGGCATATAGCCCACTAGTTGACTTTGACTGTACATGCTATAGTTGATATCCATCCCTGCAAATGCCATCTGACTAGCCAGTGTCCCATGTGTATCACATGTGCAACACAGGTGATACATGGCAGGATGTTGAATTGCTGTACAGTGCGGTGTAGATGTATATGGCAGAACACATACATGTAAAACCTTATGTGAGCAAGTCTGCAGGGTCACAGGTCATGTCTGTTAAGGCAGTGTAAGTCCTTATATGTGACATATACACAGCATCAAGGTCGGCTGCATTAATGTGGACACATCCAGCCATGTGCTGATAGGTAGGAACACCAGTACAGGCAAACATACATGCCCACATCAAGACAGCATCCACATGGAGTATGAGCAATGTAATCAGGTGACACACACACACACACACACACACACACACACACACACACACACACACACACACGCACACACACACACACACACACACACACACATATGGTGATAATATCCACTCAACACTGACTGTCACATGTGTGTGACACAACAAGTCCGAGTCATGTAGGTTTGCAAATACAACAATTTAAACTTAATAAATGCGATACACATGTATGTTCAGCTCTAGCTCTGTATGTCTCTGTGAGTTACTGTGACCTGTCTCCATCATTATGTCTTCCAGGTATGCCGCATGCAAGGCTTCCCCCTTTTACCCGCTTGGAGATGAGGCCCTTATCTCATACTTTCTTGACAATCATGATATCCTGTTCTGCCATGTGCCACAGGATGGGG
>NC_056729.1:926954583-927037083 GCF_019279795.1 Protopterus annectens
CACACACATATATATATGCGCGCACACACACACACATATATATATGCGCGCACACACACACATATATATATGCGCGCACACACACACATATATATATGCGCGCACACACACACACATATATATGCGCACACACACACACACATATATATGCGCATGCACACACACACACATATATATGCATGCACACACACACATATATATGCGCATGCACACACACATATATATGCGCATGCACACACACATATATATGCGCATGCACACACACACATATATATGCGCATGCACACACACACACACATATATATGCGCATGCACACACATATATATGCGCATGCACACACACATATATGGCGCGCGGTGGTGCACACACACAGAGCATATGAGCATGCACACACACACATATATATGCATGCACACACACATATATATGCATGCGCACACACATATATGCACACACACACACATATATATGCGCATGCACACACACATATATGCGCATGCACACACACACATATATATGCGCATGCACACACACACACATATATATGCGCATGCACACACACACACACACATATATGCGCATGCACACACACACATATGCGCATGCACACACACACACATATATGCATGCACACACACACATATATGCATGCACACACACACATATATGCATGCACACACACACACATATATGCATGCACACACACACATATATGCACACACACACATATATATGCGCATGCACACACACACACACATATGCATGCGCATGCACACACACACACACATATATGCATGCGCATGCACACACACACACACATATATGCATGCGCATGCACACACACACACACACATATATGCATGCACACACACACACACATATATGCATGCACACACACACACACACATATATGCATGCACACACACACATATATATGCACACACACACACACATATATATGCATGCACACACACACATATATGCACATGCACACACACACATATGCACATGCACACACACACACATATGCACATGCACACACACACACATATGCGCATGCACACACACACACATATGCACATGCACACACACACGCACACACACACATATATGCGCATACACACACACACACACATACATATATATGCGCATGCACACAGAGACAAACGCAGGCAGGCAGATAGACATACACAGAGACAGAAACAGACACTGAGACCCAGACAGAGAGACAGACATATACACACACAGAGACCCAGACAGAGAGAGACAGAGACACAGAGAAAGACACACAGACAGAAAGACAGACACACACACGGAAACACAAGATTCTACAATGCACAACTACAACTAAAACAAAAGCCCAAACAGTTTGAGCTACTCTCAAAACACACAGAAATCACACTAGCATTAATTTCCTATAGGAAAAATGATTAAGAAATTCAAATCTGGCAACTGGAAATCCTGTTTAAACTCAGCCACTTTTCATTTGATCAAGTTTAGGGAATCATATCCCAATATGCTGAGAAAAAAAAAACTTTTTCAACTTTGTTCCATCTTCCCAGAAATTAAGAAATCATCATTCTTTCTATTGGAATATTGTTATGATGCATATTGTATCTAGTAATGTCTCTTACTTCTTGCTTAATAGGAGTGTACATTTCTGGCCAGTATGCTACATTACTTACATTTTGTTTATGCTTTCCAGTTCCCAGATGTTGCCAACTCCACTGGCACACAGGAATAAAGCCCAGACTATGACCTATGCAACCACAGTTCAATTACGTGCTCAGGCATTTCTTTGCTTAATTAAGGTTTCAAGAACCTGCTGGAGCTAGTGTAGGGAATACAGGAACAGTAAGACTTTTGCCTGCTTGCCTCTCCTTGAGGGGAGGTTGAGGTGACACTCTGGGATAGCGGCCTGCTATCTGTTGTCTAGGGGAGATAGATCAGAAAACAATAAGTCGTTCAAGACTTGTGGATATGCTCCGAGAAACATTGCTGTTTTTGGAGGGGACAGTGCTGCTCTTCAGTCCACACTTCACAATACACAGTGGCTTGTAGCTAGATGGGATATCAAAGGGGGTATGGTCTCAACCTGAAAATTCTCAGCTGTGGAGTTGCCCACAGTATATTGGGCTTTCTACAGCCATTCCACTATTGGATACAAGAGCATAAGGCTTTGTAAGCTAAAGACCACTTCAGCTGGAGAGGTGAAACCACTCCTAAACAGGGAAAGCACGAGATGTGTCCCAGTATGGTGGTAGTTTACTGTGACACTGGCTGTGGCAGAAGCTAAAAATCACTCATGACTCATCGTGACAATACCACAGTGCAACTCAATACTGAAGGTGGATATAAGCTGTGCATGCATATAAATGTTTGACGCAAAGAAATTTTTAAAAAACTCCTGAGGTGTTTGCTCAACATGTCTTTACATATCGGATATGAACAGCTTATTTCTACTTTAACTGAAATGTATGACTGCATATTTCTTTTGAACCAGCTAGAGTACAATGCCCCATTCGGGATGTATCTCGCCCGACATCTGCAGCAATTGGAGAGACCCCAAAAGTTTCTCACCAAATGGATAAAGGGACTCCAAAATCTGTCATATGCTGCCAGATTGAAGAAACTCCAGCTCTATTCAGTCGCATACCGTCTGCTCAGAGGTGACATGTGCCCATGTCCAACCCGGAATTAATGGACATGCTCCACCTCAAAAAATCCAAATCCACCAAAACCACTAGAGCAAGTGACTTAAACCTTAGCACGGATATAAATAGGACGTGCTGGAGGGATAGATTTATCACTCAGAGACTCCCTATTCTGTGGAATAGAGTCCCGGTCCATGTGAGGCAGAGCACCTCGCTGGCTCTGTTCAAGAGAAATCTTGACCTGTGGATGGGAGATCGTAGGTTTACCCCGGGAATCATCTCTGTGTCACTGCTGGACAGAGGCACAACAAACTAATGGGTACAGTATTTTTTCATATAAGGGGTGGCGTAAGCCACAAAAATTCGGGCTAGGCTTATAAATGCCTTGGGGCAGATAGCTATGTAATCATGAATAACTTTTTCAGATCACTATTTAAGTACTTCTCAAAGCTATTTATCTTGTCTTTGGCCAAGGCAATGGTTGTCATTATCAAAGTCACTCTGAAGTCTTCCTCAAGCAAATTTTGTTACTGCTCCTTTTTTGTCTACAACTGTTAACTGTGATTCTAAACATGGCATAGCTTAGATTTTTTGGTAGGAAACTTTGGGTTTCAAGAATTGTGTAATATACTTGGACAGGTACATGCTGAAGGGGGCAACAGCATATTTGTTATATGCAATTTCTTGTTTGCATTATTATCTCATAGTCAGTCCCTACTTCTGCAGTCTACCACTATGCCTAAACTTATACATTTTTTAAACAGAGACAGCAACATATTATGACAGCTTTCCCATAAATACACTCATTGAATATACATTTCCTTACTGGTAAAGTCACTTTTAACAGGTTTGGATAAAAAATAGAAAGCTACTACATAATTTGCCTGTAAATCTCATGCATTCTTGTTTGTTCTCCAAGCAAAACATCTGCATTATTGCTTGTGCCTACTCAGTATTCAGTTTCATATAAAATGGCCTCTGTTCCACAGCTCTGAAACTCTGACTCTGTACTTAATCCTTTTCAGTTTGTGATTATGCTTTCCAACCCTTTCAGTAATTCAATCATGCATAAAGATTTTTCCTTAGTTACCCCATACCAGGATGGCATCAATTATATTAAAACCTGCTAGCCCTTAAATTATCTGCACAAGAGCTCTTTGAAACACTTTGTGCTGACAAAATATCAAATGGGAGTTGTACATATTTTCAAATATAGATTCACAGATTACTACTGGGCTAACAACCCAGGAGGCCTTTCTAAGCCTAGCCACATTTTTCTGAAATAATTGATTATAATGATAGGAGGGGCAAGTTAAAAAAATAAATAAAAGTACATATTTTTGAACGTCTGTCTCCTTTATTTGCATCAAACAGAAAATACTTATGTTGTTGCAGGCACTACCTTTTCAACTGTAGGACAATGATGATGCTCTCTATTAAAATTGTATGGCTCTGCTTAAGTATGAATCTTGTCTGGCTTCACAACAATAACCATGCTATTGACTCATAATGTAGGCTCTATTTTTGAATCACATATACCTTGGAAAGATATTGTAACTTTTCTTAGAACATGCATTTTTTTTCAATAAAGGATCTAATCAGCAAACACCTAGAAACCTCCCAAAGATGGTAAATAAATCTTTTGAGTAATTACAGTAAATTTATCAAATTGAACATTCTAGGGTCCACATTTAATTTGGCATTCACACAGTAAATTCCATTTACCACACCACACTTCTGAGAATTCAAATCACCCAACATGGACAGTGTGTTCACGCTGTCAACTATATAGAACAGAATCTTGTATTTATTTTCATGCATAAGTACATTCTTACTCTTATGTTTAGTATTTATTAATTCTCTCATCTCTTTAATCCAATCTAGGGTCAAGTGGAAACTAAATCCTATCCCAGCACTCACAGGGTACAAGGCAGAAGTGATCCTGAACTGAGCACTGACCAACTGCAGAAGATTCACACTCACTCACACAGTATATAACCTATTGCTGATTCACTTTGGCATATCTTGGGTTGAGAGAAGAAATCTAAGCACATGTCAAATATCCATGCAAACACTGGTAAAACATATAGACTGAACACCGAAGGAACCTCAAATGAGAAGACCTAGTGAACCTAGCTCAACTACTTTATGACTCACTTTTACTACATTTAACTTATTTTCAGTTTGCTGTCTCACTTGCCCCACTAATCTAGCTGATAAATAAGCTCTTAATAAGATATTACTCTGTATGTACACATCAGTCACTTTAGCATTAAATGATTCTCACAGTAATTTGTCCCTTACCATTTCTGAGACCATACTGAAGATTTATACAAGTTTCTAAACTCTTTGCCTAATCTTTAATTCAGTAACATGACCATCAGGAGAGTCCATGGCACCTTGTGCCCTCATCATGAAAGAAAAAATGGGGACAAAGTAGCAGATTTCTTCTTGGTTCACAGTAACTTAAATTTATGTTTCATTGCTAGATCTTTCCCTCTTCCTCGCTCACAAAAGTCTAATACATTATGAATGTTCATAGTGGCTTGCCTGCAACATGCAAAAATACAGCACACTTTACCTTTTACGCTTCTCAAAAGACTTGACTCACAATCAGAAGCACAACAAATATCTGAATCTACAGCTCCCACTCTCAGATAAATTGGCCTGAATTAGGAACACGCGGTTGCAGTTAACTATTTTGCATACAAAAATGAGGATTTATTTTTGAACATTTTCTCACAATTTGCTCCTTTTGTGGAGAATAAAACATGTTTATTCACTTCCGTATTTCATACATAGTCTGATAATTGAAAGACATCAAAATTCTTTATTTCTGATGCCATGAGTTGTCTTAGTGGATTGGGTCTTAAATGTGTGCAGCAGACTAGATGATTATCAATGACTAGAAAGAACACAAATACATTAAAGAGAGCACAACTGTCATCTAGTCTACTAACAGTCATTCTATCCCTCTCAATACACATGGACAAGCAAAAACACACCTACACACAAAAAAGCAGCCAATATATCATGAAAAAAATCAACTACACTAACATACACACAATCTAAAAAAGAGGAGTTATGTACTTACCATAACTTGGCATCTGCATTACCCAATATCACTATTCATCACTCTTGGGTCGTTGGATCTGAGGTGGCAGCTTTAGACAGCTTCTAGGAATGAGCTCCTCCTCCCATGATCCCTTGCTGGTCTCTAACCCCTCAGGTTGAGTTTGCCCTAGAGCCAAGGAAGACCTTACCCACCAGATAGAACATCTCCACTTCCTCTAGGTCCCACAGGATGGGGGAAGCAGGGAGGGATAGTAATGAATAGTGACATAGGACAGCACAAATGCCAAGTTATGGTAAGGATATAACTATCTGATGTTATCCATGTCACTATTGCTCATTCTGGGGTCAGAGGCCCCAGCTACCCTAGATCCTGGGTGGCCTCATGGAAGGATATGCCGAAAAACTGTGGAGCCAAAGGAAGCCCTGTTCCTGGAGACAAAGTCAAGCTTATAAGATCTAGTGGAATGACCTCTGACTGGTCCTGGTAAAGGTAAACCTTTAGACGAAGAGACCAAATAAATACACTTTGAAATCCAATGAGAAATAGTAACCTTAGAAACCACGCAACCCTTTTGAAAATGCCACAAACAGTTGGTTAGATTTGCGGAAAGTCTTGGTTCTGTCCAAGTAGATTTGTAACAGTCTATGAACATTAAGAGTATGATAGAACAGATATTCCTCTTTACTGGAAAAATTAAGGAAGAAAACTGGCAACTGAATTGACTGATTCAAATTCGCCTCCATGGCTGGACTGGTTCAGAGAGTCATTCTGTCTTTATAAAATACCATGCAAGGTGGTTTGATAGAAAGAGCCTACAACTCAAACTCTTCTTGCCGAAGTTATGGCCACCAGAAAAGTGGTCTTCGATGATAAAAGTTTCATATTGCATGAACCAGCAGACTCAAAGGGGTTCTGTTAAGAGACTGCAGCACAAATGAAAGGTCCCAAGGGAGGGGATGATCTTTGACAGGAGGCCAGAGCAGAAAAACACCCTTCAAAAATGCCTTGCAAAGGCAAGAGAAAAAAGTAGGTTCCTTGCAAACATGGAATTTAGAAATAGCCTCCAAATGCACTTTGATAGCAAAGAAACTAGCCCCATCTTGAAAAAGTGAAGACAAGAACAATAAGATATCCGGGATGGCAGATGCGAAAGGATCCAGAATCCGCTGCTTGGCCCAAATAGAAAACCTTTTCCACTTACTCGTATGTACCTTTCTGGTGGATGACTTCTGAGAGGCTAGAATAATGTTTCTGATGAGTGATGCAAGCCTGGACTGATGCAGGATTACAGGAAATGGACAAATCACATAGTCAGACGAAGAGTCTGAAGGTTGGGGGTTGGAAGTTAGGCAGGGTGGGAAATCAGATCCAGAAGGGGATCTAGTACCCAAAGGGGTACTTCAGTTGAGACCGTAGTGGGGAAACCACACCTGCCATGGCCAAAAGGGAACGATGAGGATCAAGGTGGCCTTGAGGCACTGAGCTTTCTGAAGTACTCTGGGAATGAGAGGTATAGGAGGATAGGCTTAAAGGAAACCTGCAGGCCAAACGTGAACCACAGCAACCCTGGGAGACTCCCCGACTGGGAAATTGAGGCAAAATACCAGCTGCATTTGTGATTGCAAGGGAAGCAAACAGATCGCAGCTCGGACAACCTCAGCAAAGGAAAATCTCTCTCATCACTGAAGTCCTAGAGTCAACTGCAGAACCCTCATGCAGAATCTGGTTAATGGCATCAGATGGATCGCCGTCACCATGGACCCTAAGGCCTTCAGGATAAAACAGACCTGAGGACGAGTCAGATCTAGAAGGCATTAAACTTGAGCTCTGAGTAGATACACATGGCAGACAGGGAGCATTGCAATCTCTGACACAGTGTCCAACTGAATTCCAATAAACTCCAAATTTTGGGATGCAATCAGATTTGATTTGGGCAGATTTACTGTGATTTCCAACTGGTCAAACAGGCAAAGTACGTACCGAGTGGCTGCTGCCAGTCGATGCTTGGTGGAAGCTGTGAGGAGCCAATCGTCAAGGTACAGAAACACCTAGAATCCCTGCAGTCTCAGGTGAGCTGTGACCACTGCCATGCCACCTGGTGAGTACTTGGGGGGCTGTGGGGAGACCAAAAGGCATGGTCCTGAATTGGTAATGATTGACCCCTACATGAAAGCAGAGATTGGATCGCCTGCCTATTTTTATATGATAGTACACATCCTGGAGATCCACTGAACACATCCAATCATCCTTGTGCAGAAGGGGCACGATGGACAGGAGTGTGTGACCATCTGGAACTTGGACTTCTTGATAGAGAGATTCAAAACAGTGGGGTCCTGAAGTGGACGCAGGTCTCCTGTCTTCTTTGGCATCAAAAAGAAGTGACAGTAAGTTCTAGATTCTTGTTGTCCTGGGGAGACCTCTTGGATGGCTCTCTTCTGAAGAAGTTTGAGCACTTCTTGCTGAGCAACTCCCTCTGATAGGAAGGCACACTAGGGAGGTATTTTCTGATTTGAGGGGTGTGTACTACATGAACTACAATATGAACTGGCACCTCACCTAAGTGTCATGTTTAATCATAGCCTCGCCTCAGGCTTCGTGCCCACTGAGTGGCGCAGAGCTACAGTTATCCCACTCCACAAGGGAGGATCCACCTTGGATCCCGGAAACTACCGTCCCATCAGTCTGACAAGCCTTATTTGCAAGGCCATGGAGCGTATTATCATGGAACTTATAAACAGAGACATTGGCAACCTTCAAACACTGGACCCCACCCAGTTTGGGTTCATGAAGGGCCGATCTTGTCTCCTGAACCTGACTGACTTCTTTGAATCAGTCTCCAGAGCCATGGACAAGGGTAAGGTGGTCCACACAGCCTATCTAGACCTTGACAAAGCCTTTGACACCATCCCCCAGTCTGGAATCATAGATAAACTTACTAAGATGGGCATTAATCCCTACATCACCCAATGGGTTGCTAACTGGCTTACTGATAGAACCCACACTGTAAAAGTAGCCAACTCCAAATTCAGCTCCAGACAAGTGGAGTACCTCAGGGTTCAGTCCTGGGACCGCTCTTGTTTGGCATCTACTTCCCTGAAGTACAGACCAACACTAAGGGACTCTGGCTAACAAAGTTCACAGATGACTGCAAACTGGGAGCCATTACTGAATCCCCAAGTGATGTGGATACTCTACAAATGGGCCTTACAGAAACAGGTGCTTGGTGCCAGAGCCATGGGCTCAAGCTCAATACCAAGAAATGTATACTTATCCCCTTTGGGGAAAAAACATGTATCCGTGAATTACCATATAGATGGCAGTACACTAAACACCGAAAGTGTGATGAGACTTAGGGACACAGGTGGACAGTGGTCTCACCTTCAATAACCACATCGCCACATCAGTCAGGAAATCCTTCTATGTGGCACACCTCATCGCTAAGGGCTTTTCATCCAGAAAAAGGAGGTCATTGTCCCACTGTACTCATCCCTCATTAGACCCATTATAGAATACAACGCCCCATTTGGTATGTACCTCTCAAGACATCTGCAACAACTGGAAAGGCCGCAGAAATACCTCACTAAAAGAACCACAGGCCTAAAGCAGATGCCCTACGCTGATTGCCTTAAAAAACTCCAGCTATACTCTGTCGCATATCGTCTACTCAGAGGCGAACTCTGCTTAACATACAAGGCCGTCAAAACCAGAGCTGTTGGACATGCTACACTTAAAGAAATTCCAATCCCTCAAAGCCACACGCTCCATGGATCTAAACCTTGTCATCACAACAAACAAAACATGCTGGAGGGATAGGTTCCTAACCCAGAGACTCCCCAGACTCTGGAATAGATTGCCAATACATGTCAAGCAGAGTGCCTCTTTGGCCCTCTTCAAAAGGAACCTTGACGATTGGATGGGAGAAAAGAAATTCACCCCGGGGATCACATTAGTCACCCTGCTAGACAGGGGTCCAGGGAAGTAAATAGTGTGGGAAGAAATAGCCAGGGAATTGTTATGGCTAGGCTTGTATAGGCCCTAGGGCTGATAGCCTAGTACCAACCTATGAACTGAGAAAAAGGAATAAAATAGCCCCTGGAAATAATGTTCATCACCCAGTGATCTCTTGTAATACTTGCCCAGGGCAAAGGGTGCTGTGATACAACCCTGACTGCCTTCAGGGCAGGGCAGTTGGGCAGTGCCCTCAGGAAGGCTGAAGGGCTTTTCAGAGAAAGGTTACCTGGAGCCCTGATTTTGCGGAGCCCCTCTGCCCCTGGGCCGGCATCTGCCATTGAACCCTCTCCCCCGACCTCTAGAAGAGGGCTTGTCCTGAAGCATCTTGAAAGGAAGACTGACTTACAAAATCACATTTTTCTAGTCCCTCGTTGCATCTTGGAGAAGCAGTGAGCGGTAGAAAATAACAAGGTCTTGCCTTCCTGCTCACTGCGGGTGAGTGTTTCTTTCACTGAAGGACCAAAGAGTGTAGGATCCATCGAAGCGGCATTGGGGAAGGACACCTTAAAGGACTCCGCAGATCTGTGACTGCACACAGCAAGGCATGGCACCGAATAGTGATGCCTGTACTGGCCGCTCAACAGGTGCTTTCCACAGAGTTGGAAATCAATCTCATTGAGGAATTAGCCAGGGAAGTGAGAGCAACCAGCTTGGGGGAGACCTTACTTAGTTCTCCGGCAGGTAGCAACTCAAAGGAAGTAGTAAGCTCCTTGACCAAGTCCCTCTGGAGTCAAGTTAAATATGCTAAGTACAGACATACTTTGTTTCACCAATTCTTTCTTAGTGGCAGCAGCTACCACAATAGCATCAACTGGCACTTCCTTAGACCAAATCTGTTTGTCGGAAGGGGGGCTCAAGAGCTTGTTAGCACATTTTGGTACTGACTCCACAGTATCCAGCTCCTCCCATTGGACCATACCCTTCAACAAGAGTTTATTCCAGTGCTCGACCAAGGCCCTGGGGTTGAATGCAGCACAAATGTTGCATTTAACCTCCAGGTGGTCAGCACCCAGACAATAGAGGCACTCCTCGTGCGAATCAGACATGGGCATCTTCCAAATGCACGAGGAGCACCTTTTAAACCCAACTAGTTTGTCAGATATGTTGAAACAATCAAGCAATTACCAAAGCCTAAGGGAAGCGCCAAAATCATTAAATAGGAGAATGCTACAGTCAAAAACCTTAGAATGAACTAACAATAACAGTGTTACAGTTCTTTATCAGTGTTTCTAAAAAGTATAGAGACTAAAAAAGGCACCAAAACCACAATGATGGTAAAACACAGAAATGGGAGGCGAGGGAGACTATAAACTAGTCACAAGACCCAAATAACTATAGCAAACTACCAAACTACTAACAAAAAGGGAGATGTAAATCAAAAGGAAGAGAATTTAAGGTACCTCTCCCCAATGGAGACTCGAGCCAAAGAATCACGTCTGATGCTGAGCGCAAGATCTGAGGGGTGAGAGCAGCAAGGGATCATGGGAGTGGGACAAGCTCGAACCTAGAAGCTGCCTGTAAAGTTGCTGGCTTGGATCTGATGTCTGATCCTACAACCTAAGAGTGAGGAATAGTGACATGGATATCAGATCAAAGCATAAACACTTCTAATGCAGCGTTAAGTCATATTCTCCCTGTCGATGGGCAAGATTCCCACCTATCCCAAAACTTACATAACCAGCTAAGAGATCACACTTATTTGAGGTGGGTGCTGCTCAAGACAAAGTCACAAAACCATCCATCTCACACACTTGCTACCTCATACAAGTTTCACACAATGTACACTAAAACTTGAGTCTTCTAACCATTCATTCTACACAAACTCCAGTGTGTTACAACCGTTAGGAACTCATTTGATATAGCCATTCCGATCACCAATGGTATTTCTAGATCCAGAAGAGTCATCAACCTCCTCTACTCCTCCCTTTATCAGGTTAATCGCCACCTTTGGTATGTACTTATCTACTCACATGACCCAGCTGTTTGACCTGGCAACTTGAACAGCACAATTTGTGCTTTTTATTTCTTCATCGAGTTTCCTAAGACAAGTAAGGGCATGTCCACCTTGCTCTACTCAGACTGCCATAAAATGCTCTCACTCTTTTCATGTCTTAATGACCTGCAAGAGGTGACCTCTCCCTAGACTAGACAGCATTGAAGGATCCCTTCCTATTCACCCTCCATTACATCCATAAAACTAAACACCTGCTCAAGAGATCTGAACTTCCATCACAATATAAAAAAGATGTCTTTCATGCCAGCAGGTCCTATCACAATGAATACCTCTTTTATAGAAAAGACTCCCACTGGACGTAAAGCATAGTAGTTTCCTCACCCTTTTTAAGCACAACCTGGAAGACTGTATGGGCAATCATTATATACACCCACAGTCTAGTCCTCAACCCTTCATGGAGAGGTGATGTAAAAGGTTCAAACCAATACATCCTGTTTTGGTGTCTGGCCTGGCTCTTCAAGCTCTTATGGAAAGGGGTTAAACTATGTCCAAAGAGGTTTATCATTTGGGTATGTAGTATTAATTTCATTTATTAGTGAATGAATTCAATGAAGGATCACGTGGCTAGGCTAAAAATGGTCCACTAGATCAACAGCCCATTATGAACCAACACTAAACTATCGAGCACACACTGCAACTCATATCCAAACAGATATGAGCATCTGATCACTCAGTTCAATGGGGGGGGGGGACACATGCCATACACTCAACTACTCATACATACACTTTCCCAATCACTACACTATTGATACAGTAAAATGAAAAAAAGGCTTCCACCACAACGAAAAGTTCACCGAGAAATTCAGTTAAAATGTAGGCTTTAATAAAATGAGGAAATAAAAAGCACAAATTGTGCTGTTTGAGTTGCAGGTCAAACAGGATAAGCGCTTTCAGTTAAAAAACCTTCTTCAGATCCTGTTTGACCTGGCAACTTGAACAGCACAATTTGTGCTTTTTATTTCTTCATTTTATTAAAGCCTACAAAAATTTCTCAGTGAACTTTTTGTTGTGGTGGAAGCCTTTTTTTCATTTTACTATTTTTGCCTATTAAGGCTTCCTCTGGAGGTGGTTTTTGGTTTGGTTGTTTGTGTTTATACTATTGATACAAGCACACTGCATGCATATGAATATCAGTTCAATACATAAAACCCTTGCCACACCATATGGTCAACCACTCAGTCACTTATTCCAATCAACAAAACCCACACCAAAATGCACTTCTGACCATGCCCTTTAGACCTGTGTGCAAAATACACACATCCAAAAAATACTCGACATTCCGGCACACAAACTCATTCCTTTGACATATGAATGCTTAGCATGTGCACTATTTCAGCGACCACATATGCCTGCAAGTATGCATGGTTAATCAGGGGGTCATTTTGAGCAGAGATTTTTGTCAAACCTACAACTGATAAGCTGGATTATGATAACTGAAATAATGCCCCTCTTAGTAAATGAAAAAATGCTGTACAACTGCTATATCAAGATAACTAAAATAAAGAGATGGAAACGTGTTATCAGAATCAGCAAATATTACAGACTGTGCCACATAAAAGTCACACTACATGTTTATTACATACATTAATCTTAAGACACCATTTTTTGAACATACAACCTTAAAGATTTCAACTAACATAGAACAGTGTCTGTGCATACCACATATGCATGGTACACAATTTTTACTATGGTGGCTGGTCACTTAATTTCCAATCCTCTTCTTGGTTATACAGGTGGCCATACTTCTCAACCTGGAATCAAAAATCGAAACAAAGGCCCAAGAAAAGTAGGTACAACTTGCCAAAAATTATGAAATTGTGGGATACCAACATGAAGACTCAAGTCACTAAATAATAAATAATGGCAGACATTTCATATCCCTCAGAAAATACATAATGCAAAATCTGTTATTCTAGCAACTATGAGTTTACAGGAGCAATATTCAAAATCTGTCCATATTTTTGGGCCTTTGTCCTACCATTACTTTTGGCTTTGTCCAGATTTCTTGGTTTGATCCAATACATCAGAAAATTGACACTTTATTCTCTGAGCAAAAACTTGTCTGGTTTAAGAAAACTGCATAAAACACAAGCAAACTTAATTCTCGCTTTAACTTACTCAAGACATCTACCAAAATAGCATATGCCAAAAAACGTTTGTTTACCAGTACATACATGTGTCCATCCATATAAAGATGCATTTTATGAACCCAACTCCTCTCTACCCCTACAAACACTCACTCACATATATTTACAGACTTCAAAAAGAGAAGAAAAAAACTGTGTGGGGGTTTAAGATATTCTAAATCCAGTGATGTAATTACAACAGTACTTAACTACAGCAGCAAAAGTTTTTGCTTTGCAAGGGTTTAAGATGCAAGTATAATTAAATATTAAACAGCACTTCAAAATGTTCCCAGTACTTTTTTTGTGATGACAATTCATACACACAACCTCCACTAATCTAAAGCACTTCTAGGACTAAGCAGTCTTATGGGTTAGAGTCATTTTAATCAAAAAGCCTCTCGTGCCCTACCACCGTACCTGAAACGCTCTGCCCTCCAGTCCTGTTTTCATGTTGTGCCATCATCCCAGTACTGATGCTACAAGTCGAAGGCAGCAAGTTGCTGATGGTTTTGGTCCACTTTCTCCAGCTCAGTTCTTTGACTTACTATAACAGTTTTACTTCCTACCCAAAAAGATAACGTGGTATGTCACCTTAAGTGCTCAATGCCCAGATGTGAAAAATTCCACTTTTGCTCCTAAACTACCAGACTTGATCTAAACACCTGTGAAATACACCTTACGAACACTACAAATAGGACTAACAACTTCATACTGAAATGTCTGAAGTGACAAATGCACACCCACGTTTTAAATTGTAGAGAAATGAAATACAAACTAATCCTGAGCAGGACATAACTGATACCTAGAATGACAGCCAGCAAGTAAAACAAAAGATGAACAAGAACTTCTCTTCCTCTTTAAATAAGTACTCCCACAAGTTGTGGATGTGCCTGCGGCCATAAATAACCTGTTTTTTTTTTTTATAAAGCTCTTTTACACGCAGTCAGGGGTCAGGCATGGTCTCACGACATCATCATGTATGCCCCTGATGTTGATGTTGCAGGATATGTTGATGATACACGATGACATCAGCATTATCAAAAAAAAATTGTAAATAAATGAAAGAAAATCGTGATTTCAAGGGGTCACTAGAGAATTCGTGGCACCCCATTATTTTAGACTCAAAAGCAGCAAATTTTGAGGAATTCAGTATGGTTGAGAGGTATGCAGGTGTCTTAGCCCAATACTGCATAGGTTCCAATTTGTAAATATAATAGCACTCAACTCCATTCCCATGTCATTACCTTGACCCAATCTCATCTTTGCTTACCCCCCCCTTTTGTCTTCTGCTATACTGTATGTATATTTCCTACAGACTCCAGTCCATTTGTGAATTAAGACCTTCAAAGTCACTACCTGCACTATTACCATCATGACTTAGTCTTCTACCACATCACATCCTCTCTCCCCTTTACATACTAGACTACTAAAACTCCTAAGCAATAAAAACAGAAATATACAACTGTAAGAGCTCCAGTCTGCACTCCCAGTCCCAGGATGAGACAATTTACTTTATTTGGCAGCTCGAGTTTCACCTCTGTCTCCAGGAAAAGAAAAAAAAATGTTTGTTATGCCTTGAAGTCCCTATTTTGACCATCAAATTGATAGACTAAGGAAAAATTCACAATAATACAGAAAACTAAGATAGTGTTAGAGGTATACATTAGAGTTTTCTATACAACATCAGTTGGGTGGATTAATGTATCATTATTTCTTGGCTGGTAAACAAATACCACCACCCCCTTTTTTTTTTTAAAACTTCAAACTGTTCACACCTCCTTTTTGCATTCAGTCACTTTGCCTTAAAGGAACAGTGTCTTGGTTTTTGTTTTGATTCTGGTCTTTGTTTACATTTTTAGTCTGGCTTTCTGAGCATGTCCCAGCTTTAGCTGTGAGTGTTGGAGGACGAGTGCCTACAGGAATTTTGGAAAAGGTCACCAAATTCTTTACTTTTCTTTATTTTACATTTGTTTATCGGGGATAGTCCGACGGAGCTGACATTGCCCTTTTTCAGCAGAGGCCTGGGGAGAAAAGCTCCAAGTCGTTACTACAGTACAATAGATAATTACAGAAGCAAGTAGTTCAATAGGACGTGCAAGTCATACATTGACAAGTCTTAGCATTTAAACTATAATAAATATTTACATGTCATCATTAAGAGTAGGCATTGAAAGAAGAAATCATTGCAGTTGTACCTACAACACTCTCAGTCATTCTTTAGCTTTGTCCTTGCTTTTCACCCTCAGAGAGCCTGACTTGCTATACAACCTTGCAGGAAAGCATATAAGCAATTTTATGTTCATTTCATAATGTTTTATTTTGTGCAGATTTTTGAACATTAAGTGCAATGATTTTATGATACGACTGCCACTAGCTCTGTAGAAATCATCTGAATGATGCAAGTATTAGACAACAGTCATAGAAACTCTTTTCTCTCTCTTTTTTTAATGTTTTGTTTTTTTAACCTCTGAATACTAGCCAACTGTAATGGCTTTCTAACCCACTGGTGCCTCTCTTTAAAAAGCATGCATTTGATGCAATGTTCAGACATTAGTAGGCAAGTCTTTTGTTTCTTTCCATACCTCTCAACCGTACTGAATTCCTTGGTACTTACTGGTTTTGAGGGCAAAATAATGGGGTGCCACAAATTCCCAAGTGGCCCCTTTAATTCCCGATTTTTTTATCCCCCCCCCCCCCCGTTGTGGCAGACATCATCACACATCAGCTTCCTGATTCACTCAGTCAGGCAGACTGCCAGCCTATCGGAGACACTGTCTTGGACTCTGTTTACATACATTAATTTTAACAGCCTGCCACACTTATGTTTGGATGGCAATATCAAATACAGCAGGCCAGGCAGCAGTAGGCAAGTGGACTCAGTGCTGCTGTGTTTACAATTACAGTTTAAGTTTACTTTAACTTAAAATTCCACCAAGCGCCCAAGCCAACCTCGAGTACTTCTGCAGACTACACTGCAGTAGAGTCCATTCTGCACCCCCAGTCCCAGGATGAAACACTTTACTTTATCTAGCAGCTCGAGTTTGACCTCTGGCCTCCAGGTAAGTAAAAAGAAAAACCTTCCTTATGCCTTAAAGTTGTTGCCAACCTAATAGAAATTAGGTATAAAGAAAATGGTTCTACATCTTTAATAACTGTCTGCTTATCGCAATTGAGTAACTGGTGATTACTGTTGCCTTAAATACACCCCCTCAGCACTAGAAATTCAAATAACTGATGTTGGTGTTAAACTGTTAATGTCTGTTAAGGTGAAAAGAAACAGAGGATTAAGCAGAAACGTTTTTTGCAAGTTTTAGTGCAGGGAATGCAAAAGCCCTGCTAGAGCTTGTGTGTGTGTGTGTGTGTGTGTGTATGTATATATATATATATATATATATATATATATATATATATATATATATATAAACAGTTAACGGTCTGTCTCAATGGGTTAGAGAAGAAAATAGAAAAGCCCTGCTTCATTGTCTTTGATGTCCATTCCATTTAAATGTAAAAACAATTAAGTGAAGAGAAAGAGGTTAAGGATGAACTTTTCTGTAGAGTGAGCACAGGGAATGCAAAAGCCCTGCTTGAGCTTGTGTCTGTGTATATAGGGTCATAACAGTTGAAATGAGGGCAGACTTGTATTGTGCAAGTTATACAGGCACTTGTGGTCTAAGAGAAACATTTATCAAAACTTTTAACAATAATGAGGAACACTTCGAAAGATTACACCGCAATCCCCTACTTTCCTTATGGAGGGAGGAGCAGTACCTTCCCTCAGCTAACAGCCATTTCCATGCCAAGGAAGGGTTCTGCAGTAGCGTAAAGAGCAAAAGTGAAAGTGTACTGCTGGAAGAAGAGTAGCAAAAAGATCTCTCACAGCCTTCCCCAAGGGGCTGACGGGGTGAGAAAAGGGAGCTCTATAGGCAACCTTATACAGTCCTCACCCTCTCCCTCATGTGAAAGAGGATCATAACTTAGGGAGACCATGATGGTAGCCTTAGTTTGGAGTGATTGCTGGGATGCTACACTATCTGTGACTGTATATCCAACTCATTGTAGCCACAGCTAGGAAGAGTGGGCAGCAAAATCCTCAGTGGGAGAATAGCATTTCTGTAAATGGGAAGTTACCAGTACTGACCCAAATAAGCATTTGAAGCATGAAGGTTTCATGGAAGCACATTTTTTTTCAAAATAGCACAGTTGGTTTTAAATGTCTAATGTGAGACTTTGCTTCTTCTTACTTCACATGTGTTGTGTAGAATGGAACTAGACAGATGCTAAAGAAGGTATTCTTTTCTGAATCTAGTTTTGCAGATGTTCCAAAACATACCTCTCAATCTCTCACAGTAAGAAATATAGACAAAAGCAAACAATGGTGATGAACAAAGGCCCAAAAATAGGGACAGATTTTAAACACTGCTCCTGTAAATTCAGACAATTGCTAGAATAAAGTGTTTTGCATTATGTATTTTCTGAGGGATATGAAGTCTGAAATTCAAATGTCTGACGTTATTTATTATTAAAACAATTTAGGGTCCACGCAGACAGCACCTGTACTCCCCCGCAGCAGTCCTGAACAAACTCATGATGCAGATAAGAATCTTTAATAGTCACACACAGATTAAGTGCTTTTGTCTGCAATCTCCTGATTTTTGTCCAGTTGTATCTACTTTTCATGGGCCTTTTTGTCCAGATTTTTGATGATTCCAGATTAAGAGGCATGTTTCTTTCATTTTTCTAGTCTAATGTGCTGATTTCTGAATACAAAGCCAGTTGCCCTGATTTTATGACAGAGTTGCTCCTAATTCTCAAGTAACACAAGTGATGCAAAGTTTAAACATTAGTAAACACACACAGATTCATTTAAGTTCATATTTTTTGTGCCAAATTCTGATTACTAGTCAATTGCACTTCCTAGTACACATGCTGAATTGTGATGAGTTACTGCATTGTACAATGTTCTTCAGCACTTTTCTTTCACTTTTGACTTTACAACTGTATTCACGCACATGTGGTCCTACTGTGCTTATCTGTATGTAAATAACCAAAATGATAAAAGTGTATGCTTTTTGTCATTGTCGTCATCATTCAACAGTTTGTAAAGCTTGAGTGGCTGATTCACAGTCTACCATTAGTCCTACATGATGCCATTCTAAAATACTGACATGGTAATGTCAGAGAAATGGCAGAATTAGTATCCTCTACATACTCTCTAATGCCTTATCCCCATGGCAAATTGACATAAGATGAATATATTTTCTTGTATGTGTGCTGTTACCCAACTTCATATACTGCTCATACACAACTATACATAGTATCACTGTAGGGTTGCCACCTCTTAAGTGCCCATGGTGAGACTTTTTTTATGCAAATATGAGACTTTGCAGGGCAAACCACACCTACAACTAATGGAAAGGATTGGACTTTCTCTAGAATATAATGATAATGTAGTACAGACTATTGCTACTCCTTAATATAGTATTGCCCATAATTATGTCTGGATCAAAATTACTTACGAGACCATGTGTTGTGCAGTCCTTACTTTGTTATTGGGGGGGGGGGGTTATTTATTTTATTTTCAGTTTGATAACCGGGGAAGTCCACTGGGCCAGAAGAACCCATTTTCAGTGGAGGCCCGGGGAGAAAAGCTCCATAACTAAGCAATTTACAATGTAAAACTGTACAGTATAAAACAAGCAAATTACAATATAGAAATCACAGTATAGACTATAAAAGATAGTTCATACATATTAAACTGAGATAAGACAAAGGTGAGGTTAATTACAGGCAAAGTACAAATGGTAGTATTTACATCACGTAGCAGAAATGGGTAAAATATTCATTAGGCAATGGAACATTCTGAAGGTGGGAAAAGTTTTAGTAGAAGTGTGCAGTTGTGGATGATATGTGTCAAAGGCTGGAATTCAGAAAGAGATAAATATAGTACAATAAGTGGGGTAGAGAACAGTCAGGTAGTGGTAGTAGAATTCAGATGGAAGTTGTAAGGAATAGTATAGAGAGTTGGGGAAGAGTTTTGGGTTCAAGTAGGGAAGGAGCAGGGACACATCTATTTAGAGGACAGGTAGGAGTGTAAGAAGGATTTAAAGTTAGGGAGATGTGAAATAGTTCGAAGATGGGATGGAAGTGAGTTCCAAAGTTTGGATAGGGAGCATGAAAGCAAGAACTGGCCAGGAGGTCATAATGGTTTATGTACTTGAAGGAGGTTTTGGCTTTTTAATCTTAGTAGGCGATTTGGGATACAAGGAGTTATAAAGAGGTGGAGAGGGAAGGGTAGCTAGAAGGCTTAAAAATGAGTTTGTGAGCGGTAGTTAGCTTTATGAATTTTAGGTAGTTAGGCAGTTCTAGCCAATTTTGGGGTTGAAGAGAGAGGCAATGATGAGATGAAGTTTTGGAGTGTGTGGTGAATTTGCTTATTTTATTATTGCAGGCTTCTAATTTGGACTGTAATCCAAGCTGAATGTTGGTGTACAGAGGGGCACCGTATAGCAGGGAGGGGAGGAGATAAGAGGAGGCAAGGGCTTTTCTGGTGGTTGGGGGTGAGGAAATGGTGATGTCAGTATTGGAGACCTAATTTTTGATGGTCATTTTTGATGGCAGTATTAATATGGATGTCAGATTTTAAGTGTTCATCAATGATGACACCTAGTAACTTAGTATATGAAACAATTTCATAGTAACTTAGTATATGAAACAATTTCTATAGGGGTATTATCTTGACTTAGTATAGAGAAAGAGGCTTTGTTGAATGTGGTGGTTTTGGATGGAGCAAAAATCATTAGCTTAGTTTTGGTAGCTAATAAGGCTAGGTGATGGCTTTGCATCCAGGTTTCTGTTTTGGTAAAAGCTGATTGGGTTTTTAACTAAGTCTGAAGGGGAGTCAGCAGTGCAGATGATTGTGGAATCGTCTGCATACTAAATTAGAGCGGTAACAGGGATAGAATGGTGATAGTTGTTGATAAATATGTTTAGGAGTAGGGAGCCGAGAAGAGATCCCTGGGGGACGCCTGTGGGGGTACGAAAGAAGGTGGAAATAGATTTCCATTTGACAGCTTGGTATCTATTGGAGAGGTAGCTAGAGAACCAGGCTACAGTGGAGGGGGATAGGTTGAGATAGGAGGATACGGTGGGATATAGTGTCAAAAGCTTTTGATAGATCCAGGAATAGGGTAGATACTAACTTGCCAGAGTCGCAGGCCTGGTTAATGCATTCTAGGAATGATAGAAGGGGCAGTGATTGTGCCTTGGCCGGGATGGAAGCCATGCTGAGCTGGGGTAAGGAGGTTAATGTGTCAGATGTATCATTAGTTGTAGCTGGATGCATTTTTCCAAGATTTTTGATAATGGGGAGGAGAGCAATGGGTCTTAAATTAGTTGTGTCATTGTTCTTGCCACCTTTGTGGAGAGGAATGATGAAGGTGTGTTTCCATATCGAAGGGACATAGAACTCTTGGATGCATCTATTGATAAGTATGGAAACTGGCAGGGCTATGCTGTTAGCTGCTAGTTTGAGGTATAGAGGTGGTAGATTATCAGAGGCAGTACTACAGGGTTTTAGCTGGAGTAATGTATTTTTGTGGTGCTTATAGGGATGGGATGGAGGTTTAAAGTGGGAAGGTCAGTACTGGTGGAAAGGAGGGATGCTTGTGCAGGAGAGTTAGGTGGTGTGTGAGCAAAGGAGGTGAAGAAGGTGTTGAAAGAGGAAGCAATGTCAGGGTCAGAGAAGGGTTAGGGCAAGGGTTCGCTTTGTCTCCAGGATTAAGGAGACAGGAGACTGTATTCCAGAACTTTTTTGGGTTGCTGGGGTGCTCAGATTGAAGCTTGGTATAGTATGATATTCGATCTTTGGTTATTAGTTCCAGAGTTGTATAAATTCTATTAGAATATTAGGTAGTTTACATTTATGGCATTGTTTCCATTTTTTTATCTCGTCGGAGCATGATTTGTTTGGTCTTTTGATAACTAGGGACAAATATGTGACTTGACCCTTTTGGTTCTGAGTGGAGTGAGGCTATTTAGTAAGTTTAGGAAGGTTTTGTTAAAATGGGCGATAGCATTGTCAAGGGGTAGGATTCTTAGGACAGACCAGTCTGTTTGGTCTAGACAGTTAGTGAAATAGTGTGGGTTGAAATTAGAGAGGTTACAAGTCTGAATGTAGTGGTGCTGTTTATGGGTATGAGATGGGTGACGGATGGCAAAGTTGGGCATGTAGTCACTAATAGGGTCTGGAAGGATAACTGAAGAGGAGATGTTATTAGGGTGAGACACTAAAATCCAGCTGAGGATGGTACCTGAGTCTCCATTTTTGTTAGGCCTAGTGGGACATTGGATGATTTGGCAGAAATTAAAGAGGTTGATTGCTTGGGAAGGGGGTGGAGAAATATTTGCCCAGTTGATATTTACGTCACCGAGAATAAAGGTTTTTTCCTTAAAGGTAATTTCAAGGGTCCAACCATGTCTTTCGTCTGTATGACAGACCATACAAAGTCACATTCCTTTAATAACGGTCTTCTTCTTCTTTCGGCTTTTTCCCGGTTAGGGGTCGTCACAGCAGATCACCTGGCCGCTCATGATTGGCAGTTGAGTTTTACAGTGTTGAGTTGCCAGCCCAGCACCCAACCTTCCACAGAAGGCACACACGCACACACTCACACCTGGGGCCAATTTATTGTGTCCAATCCACCTTTAACATGTCTTTGGGATGTGGGAGGAAACCGGAGGAAACCACACTACCACAGGGAGGACATGCAGACTCCGCACAGAAGGCACCCCAGTATTCATTTAATAACTGTACAGCTATTAAATATGCATGCTATTTCTGATCTTATGTTGTGCTCTACTGCTACAAAAGAATTGTGCGCTTCGTCGGCTTGTACGGTACCTGTCTAGCATGATTTTTTTTCTTATAAAAAGGGTAAGCTCAATAGCCATATGCATCCATTTATAAGCCAGTCGTCCTGGTTTTGGCAAGATAACAAAACTCTTTTCGCATATTAATCAACAGTCCAGCTCTTCCTGTCATGTCAGCCACTTGTATTCACAACCTCATCTATACAGCCATCCTTCTCTGGGGAAAAAATCATATACTTTCCCTTGCAGGTATCTCTTAAAGGTGCCATCATTTTTATTTTAAAATCCCCTTATATTCTCTCCAGGCACATCCATCATGCAAAGGTTGTGGGTTCTGTACTAAAAGTATGTGGATTAGTTTCCCATTGCTCACAATCCAGCCAAGCCATTTTATTGAAATAGATTAAATGCTTTAGACGGAGTATGAGTTTTTGAAAGTGACTCACCATAGGATCCCCACCATTTTTGGCATACCCAAGATCCACAAGTCTAACCCCCCGCACTGAGACAGATAATTGATCCCAAGGCTTCTAAAACTTTTCCTAGCCAAATTCATTGACTAACACACTAAAGGGTTCAGGGCAACTACACCTATTTATTAAAAGATTCTTGGGACTTCTTGTCCAAAGTATCTAATGATATGTATTCTGACCAACTTATTTTCATTACAATGGAAGTGAAAGATCTATTTTCTGTTATACCCCATATTATTGGTATTGAGTGTTTTTATGTACCCATTCTGGTTTTGGGTATACCAAAAGTGTAACCCTCAGAAGTATAATGGAGGTAGTTTTAGAGAAAGACAAACCTTTGTCCAATAACTCAGTAAGATATTGAAGAGCCACACTCAAATTAGGCTCAGAAATCTCCAAATTGTTTGCTGCACTCCAAAATAAAAATCTCTTCCATTTTCTCGTACACTTTCCTTGTACTAGGTCTTCTGGCTTCCATAATCACATTTAAAACTTGTTGAGGAAGTAGAGACCTGCTGTCTTTCAAAACAGAATATGCCAGGCTGTTAGATGAAGAGATTGAAGCTTGACATTGAGCAGGTGACCGTCCTCTGAGACAACAGGTGTGGAATCAAGGGTAAAGGCCATGGAGGCTTCCTTACCAGACTCCTCAGTAATGGGTACCAGTGCTGCCGAGGCCACTCTGGAGCTATTAAAATCATCCTTGGCTTGTCTTGTCTGACCTTTAGAAGCACCTTTGGGAGAAGAGGCAGAGGTGGAAAAGCATACACATGAAGATTTTTCCAACTGAAAGAAAGAGCATCCACTTTCCAAGCTGTGTGATGAAACCTCTTTGTGCAAAACTTTGGCAGCTGGTGGTTTAGTGGAGAAGCGAACAGACCTATGTCTGGAGTTCCCCATGACACTGTCAATTTTCGAAATACATGAAGATCCAGTTTCCACTGTGTGGGGATCCATGATTTGCCTGCTTAACACATCTGCTAAGGAGTTCTGTGCTCCCGGCAGAAACCTTGCCTGAAGAGTTAGTTGCAAGCTGAGCGCAGTCTCCCATAAAATCATTGCTTGCCTGCACAATGGGTAAGAATGTGTTCCCCTTGTTTGTTGATGTACCACATGACAGTTGTGTTGTCTGTTAGAATCAACACCTGCCCTGGAAGAAGTAACTCCTTGAAAGCCATTAATGCAAACTGGACTGCTAACATCTCTTTCATGTTGATATGTAGATGCTGTAGTCTGGCAGGCCACTTGTCTTGTATCCACTTTCCATTTAGATGAGCTCCCCAAGCAATGTCTGAGGCATCTGTCGTTAGAATCTGACTCGCCTCTGGCCGGGTCACAGAGGGTCCCTTGTTTAGGTGACATTCCTGAGCCCACCACAAAATTCCTTTTGAATGCAAGGTATTATTTGAATGACAGTGTCCAAATCCTGGCAGTGCTGTGTCCATACATTTTGAGATACCATTGCAGCTTCCTCATATGCAGTTTGGCATTGGGAAGCACCAGAATACAAGATGCCATGAACCCTAAGGCTTGAAGGACTGTCCTTGCAGTCAGCCCGGACTGAAGAGATAGTTGATGGAAGTAACTGGAAAGATTCTTTTTGTTTGTCCGGGGTTAATAGGCCATCTGGGCTGCTGTATTCAGTCTCACACCCAGAAAGCTCATGTCTTGAGAGGGTACTAGACTGGACTTTATTTCGTTCACAGAATACCCTAGGCATCTTAGCACTGCTATGACATAATCCAAATGCTGTAGAAGGTCTTCCTTTTCTTGAGCTAGAATCAGGCAGTCGTCCAAGTAAGGATAGATTTGAATTCCTTTTAGCCTGAAGTAAGCTATCACTGGAGCCAGAATCTTTGTGAATACTCTGGGTGCAGTTGATAAGCCAAAGGGCAATGCAGAGAACTGATAATGAGAATTTCCAGCTCGAAAACGCAGATACTTCCTGCAACTTAGTCTTATAGGCACATGAAGGTAAGCTTCCTTGAGATCTAAAGTTACCATCCAGTGATCCTTGCCCAGCAGAGGTAAAAGCTGTTGTAACGTCAACATTTTGAACTTGGGAATGTCCAGATAAGTGTTGAGGATAGATAAATCCAAAATTGGCCTCCACGTGTTCCCCTTCTTGGGTACTAGGAACAGGCGAGAATAAAATCCTAGGCCCCTTTCTGGCACAGGAACTGGCTGAATGGCCCCTATGTGGAGCAACCGAGAAATTTGCTTGTGAGCCTCTTGTCTTTGTAGAGGAGGAATGTCTGGCATGCCTTTGAAAGGAGGCATGGTATGGAAATAAAACCTGTAACCGTGGTGAATGATATCCAGAACCCATCTGTCTTGGGTAATTAAATCCCAATTTTCTTTGAAAAGAGACAGCCTTCCTCCCAAAGGTGCTGCCAGGCGAGAATGTACTGGCAGCTGAAAAGGCAGGTCATTGGGTCTGCTTACGAAAGGACTGACCCCTGCCCTCACCAGAAGTCTGAGCAGGGAACTCCCTGTCCTAGGCCGAAAAGAACCTTGAGCTCTGCCCCTACCACGCCTAGACCTACCCCTAGACTGGGAATCATAAGCAGGATAAGTCCATCCCTTAGTAGGCCAATTTCTACTAAACTTCGGAGGCTGCACCTGCAAAAAATCCTTAACAGTTTGCATAGACTTAGCCTTGTCCTCCATTTTCTTTAAGACTGCTTCCACAGGCTTAACCAAACAACACATCAGACTGCAAAGGAGCATCCAAAATCTTTGTTTTAACATGCTCAGCTAAATTCTGATCTCTCAACCAGGCATGCCTACGAAGAACAGAACCAGTGGCAGCCACCCTCGAGGAGGCCTGCACAGCATCAAAACCACATTGCAAGGAATGTTTACCCACCTGTTCAGACACATGAACTAAATCCTGCAACTCTTTACACGCAATACCTTCTGCCAGAGCATCCACCTTAGATTTCAATTGTGAAAGGAGATAATTCTGATATTTTAACATGTGAAACTGACAATTCAACGCCCTCATGGCTAAAGTGGAAGAAGTATACACTTTCTTTCCCCATCTATCCAAAGCCCTTGCCTCTTTATCAGGAGGAACAGGATTTTCAACAGAGGCCTTCACACCTTTAGGCCCCTGAGAGACAGTTTCCGGGTCTGCCCTAGGACTCTAAAAAGATACTTATGAGCTTCAGGCACCCTATAGTACCTATCCGGTTTAACTGGGGCAGGAGGCAAAGAATCAGGATTGAGGGAAGCCTCTGCAAAAACATCTTCCACCACATTCAGAACAGGAGGTATGGCTAAAGGCCTATGCTGGGGTAAAAACAAGAATTCCCTAAGCCTCTTCCTGGAATCAGAGAAATCTTGACCTTCCCATTTAAAATGCTCCCTCATGGAATGCAGAGTCTCTGAAAATGAAAAATCCTCAGGAGGAGAAGCTGAAGGAGTAGAATCATCCACATCAGAATCAGAATAAGGAGGATACTCCTGCAAGTCTTCAGCCAAGACTCAGAAGCCTCCGAACATTGCTCAAAACTCTCAAACTCAGGTTCCACCCTAGGCCTCTTATCAGGAGGGGCATAGAACCTCTAATCATAGTAATCAAATCCTCTGCCATTTTAAGCATATGTTTCTTAGGCAAAGACCCTGAAGCACTAGGAGAAACCCCACTGAAGTTAAACTTGGCCTGCCTCTCAAAGAAGCCTTGGAAACAGAAGGGAGGCTCTAACCACCTTAGGAAGAGAGGGAAGAACAGCCACCTGAGAAGCCCCTCAGCCTGGCCTACTTCCTGCGAGGATACATCCTGTAACAGTAAAGTCTCTCCCTGAGACTCCAAAGAAACACCTGGCAAAACCTCCGGCTCCACTGAGCCTTCTAAAGATCCGACGCCTGGGACTGTCGGTTCTTCCACTCTAGGCTTTGCTGCTTTGTCCTTGCGCTTTTTTGTCAAGCGGGCGTCGGAGCCTCCGACGGCATTTTATAATTACAACGCTTCCCAGAAACTAACCTGGCACAGTCTAACCTTCTCTTAATAGTGCGTTTGTTAAATCTAGCACAAGAGCGGCATCCAACAACGTCGTGCTCAGGCCCTAAACAAGGTATACACAAAGTATGGTAATCCCTATGAGGTATCTGTTTCCCACAAGAAATACAGTTATTCACTTTTACTGACATCCGGTTAAATACGGAGGCAAGAAAAAACCAAAATATTCCCCAACAGGGTACTTAGCCAACTTTGATTCGGTCTGAAACTCTGACTTCAGAAACTTTCAGAACGCCAACCTGCACTCACAAAACTGCTTCTGCATCGGACCATGCGGCAAAAGAGTGAGGATATGGCGCCGGTCATGCGCATTAGTACCCTGACGTACTGACGTCAGTCTAATGCGCCCTGACCGACGTCAGCCATATACTTTGGTATTCGGGCCGACTGGACAGCGGACTACCCAATAGTTAGGACTGCAGCAATGTGGAATGAAGAACATCCGGAGGAAACCACACTACCACAGGGAGGACATGCAGACTCCGCACAGAAGGCACCCCAGTATTAATTTAATAACTGTACAGCTATTAAATATGCATGCTATTTCTGATCTTATGTTGTGCTCTACTGCTACAAAAGAATTGTGCGCTTCGTCGGCTTGTACGGTACCTGTCTAGCATGATTTTTTTTTCTTATAAAAAGGGTAAGCTCAATAGCCATATGCATCCATTTATAAGCCAGTTGTCCTGGTTTTGGCAAGATAACAAAACTCTTTTCGCATATTAATCAACAGTCCAGCTCTTCCTGTCATGTCAGCCACTTGTACTCACAACCTCATCTATACAGCCATCCTTCTCTGGGGAAAAATCATATACTTTCCCTTGCAGGTATCTCTTAAAGGTGCCATTATTTTTATTTTAAAATCCCCTTATATTCTCTCCAGGCACATCCATCATGCAAAGGTTGTGGGTTCTGTACTGAAAGTATGTGGATTAGTTTCCCATTGCTCACAATCCAGCCAAGCCATTTTATTGAAATAGATTAAATGCTTTAGACGGAGTATGAGTTTTTGAAAGTGACTCACCATAGGATCCCCACCATTTTTGGCATACCCAAGATCCACAAGTCTAACCCCCCGCACTGAGACAGATAATGGATCCCAAGGCTTCTAAAACTTTTTCCCTAGCCAAATTCATTGACTAACACACTAAAGGGGTTCAGGGCAACTACACCTATTTATTAAAAGATTCTTGGGACTTCTTGTCCAAAGTATCTAATGATATGTATTCTGACCAACTTATTTTCATTACAATGGAAGTGAAAGATCTATTTTCTGTTATACCCCATATTATTGGTATTGAGTGTTTTTTATGTACCCATTCTGGTTTTGGGTATACCAAAAGTGTAACCCTCAGAAGTATAATGGAGGTAGTTTTAGAGAACAGCTTTATTACTTTCGAAAATCAATTTAGACAAAAAAATGGGGTGGCTATGGGTGCAGCTTGCACTCCAGTTTTTGCTAATATGGTATTGGCACATTAATCTACTTTGAATTTTACATCAGATTACAAAAATTGCTGGCCTCTGTACAGACGTCTTTTGGATGACATGTTTTGGACAGATTCCAAGGAAAGACTAGATCAATTTTGTTTCAATTCATCAATGGTATCACCCATTTTTTTTAAATTTACACTGGAATTTACCTTGAAAAGGTCAATTTTTTTAGATGTCTCCATCACGAAAAACAAACTGATAGAAAGATTTCAGACTACACTATATAGAATATCCACCTATAACAATCCTCTTTTACACTAATAGTTGGCATCTCATTCACCAAAAAAAGTCACTGCTTAAGGACCAATGTGGGAGACTGGCCTGGATGGTTAGTGAGGACTCATCTTTTAAAGACTAGTGTACCAAACTGAGGGCAATGCTGGAATGAAGAGAATACTGTGAGAGGTTTCTAGCAGACATTTGTTTGGAAGTTGACAGGAAAAGAAGGGTGGACTTACACCCCCTTTATTCTGTACATACATTAATCAATTTAACAGGGGTGTTAACAGGTTGGAGAAAGAAATTAAATTTGAGAAAGCACTAGTTCTGCCCTACAATTTGCATTTTAATGGTATACGTAACATTATACCAAAAAAATTGGCATTTGGGATTGAACAGGAGCATTACAAGAAAGTTGGGGAGAAGCTAGTTATTGTACATTAGAAGGATGTCCGTTTTAAAACTATGTTAGAAAGATCTTTTAATGGATGTATCAGATAGTGCTATGGTTACACGTTACCATTGTTCGCAGTGCAGACATGTATTAGAAGCTTCCAGTGTATATGCTGAGGGGTCTGGAATCATTAAACTTTGTAGTAAATATTACTGTGACAGAAAGGGGATTATTTAACTGGCAAAAAGTCAGCTGTGCCAATGTTTTTATATAGGTAAAACTATAAGGGCATTTAAAAACAGAATACATTAACATCAGCAGAAAAGAAAGAAATGCCCTTTTTAAACACATTAAGAATTCCCCAAAGCACTTTGAGTATATTGTAATAGATCATATAGCTATGGAACCGAGGGGAGGGCCATTTGACATATATTTGCAGTACAAAGTACTTAAATGGCAGTTAAAATATAGTGCTGCAACCCTTCCCTTGCCTTAATGAAATGATTTCTATTGATAGTTACTACAGTTGAAAGCTATTTTTGCTATCTAGATTTATTACTTAATATTTTTTGTATATATTTTTTTAAATGTATTTCCTATAGAAATGAGGAATTTACATGTTGTATTTTTAATGGACTTGTAAAGTCATTCTTAGTAGAGCAGGATTCCATTTAATGGGAAATTGTTTGATACCAATTCTGTTAATTAAATCTTGTCATGTGATTTTAAGATTGTATTTAAGGGGCGGGCTTTGATTTCAGTGTTATTCTGATGAAGTCCAGTCTACCTAGGATGAAAGTGCTTAATATATTTCAATAAAACTGCTTAGCAGTGAATGGTGGTCACTTTTCTTTGTTTTTCTTAGTTTTGTTACAAGGCTGTAGTCATGCAGAGCGCCTCCGGAACAGTCAACCCTTTAAATAGTTGTTACGGAGACTTAGTGAATTCTATTGGGAACTTAACAGCTCTTAATTCGAGGACTTACACAACGGTGAACTGGAATTTTGACTAATGCTGCTAACATGAATTCAATAGTACCTGGTTTTACCAACAGCCAGCAAGATCTGTTTTCCTCTTCCCCAGAGGGACTTGACACATCCAGGATTACTGTGGCTCAGAGAATTCGGTCTATTCCTGTAAATGGAGCGAATACCAATGCAAGCACCAATGGATTGGTGCCCATCTATACAACGACAGCCCCAAATGGATGGGAAGGTGCTTCAGATGATTTTAACCTCAGGGATTGGTTGGCAGAAGGTCATGAATGGCATTTCAATTCAGAGCCATGGAAGGAAAATGGTGGTTCCCTAGATAAACAACTGAACATGAAGTACCCCCACAGGTTTGGTTCATGACTCAGACTTACACCAGGAGTTGGTAACCTTATTTAATAGACACAGCTGTGAACTGTTAGAAGTATTAGAGACAATGACAAGAAAATGACTACACTTAGTGCGAACATTAATAATTCAAACACCACCATTCATTCTGATTTATTGTTTGAATTTAAATGGAATGAGTACAAGGCTATTTTTTTTTTCTAAAGTTGATCAATTGCTTGGTGAATTAAAAGCTAAAAAAATAAGCAAACTTAATAGAGACAGGCTTAAACATGAAACTGGCAGACATATCCTGTTCCCCTAATAGTATTACTATTTCAAATTTTAGCAGTACTTCAGCAGGTTTTGACACCAACGATGTTACCAGAAATAGAATTGACAACAATGATGTGCCTAACAATGACCAGGGTGAAAGGGATTTAGACCCTTTAGAGTACCCCCCTCTGAGGGCATTGGAATGATTGAGGCACCAGAGGGAGGGGAGCAATGGGAACAGCAGACACGATGACTATGGCTTAAGACCCTACTCTTGGAGGGGGAGAGGAAAGAGGAGAGTGACATAGTATACATGAACCTTGCAGTATCATCTCAAACAACATAGGTGATTTTAGAATTTACAGCTTTAGCGACATTGAGGTCACGGTGTCATGGGCAGACTTTTTTGAAAAAAGCCTCACATTTATTCCAGCTAGGACTGACCAAGTATTGTTAAACTGTATGCAAGGAAAATGAACTTTAGTTATTTGTTTTTAATGAAGTTAATCGAATTCCCCAATATACTTGTAAGAGACCAAGTATATTTCATCCACCTTTATATCCAGTTGTCAGTATTTTTGAAAGAATGTGTGATTATGAGATCAGACAACTACTTAAGCCCCCATCAATCACCCCTCCAATTTGAGTAATGATGAATGGAATTTATTAAAGGTAATCTCCAAAAATATGGGGATAATGGTAATGAAGTCAGATAAGGGTGGGGGCCTAGGTATTATAGGTACTAATGATTACATCAGAATGTTTACTTAATTATATACTAATGCATATGAAAAAACATCAGTAAATGAAATGAATATTGTCTACATCAGGACTGACTTATTGGTGGAAGATCTTTTGATAAATGAACAAGTTACCTCAGCTGAGTATGACTTTTTATAAGTGACTCACCCAAGGACTCCCACCATTTTTGGCACACCCAAGATCCAAAACAGTCTTATAGATGCCCACCGAGACCAATAGTTTATGCCAAGACTTCTAAAACTTTCCCTTAGCCAAATTCATTGACCAACATACTAAAGGGGTTCTGGGCAACTACCCCTATTTATTAAAGGACTCTGGGGACTGCTTGCCCAAAAGGATCTAATGATATGTATTCTGACTAACTTATTTTTGTTACAACTGATGTGAAAGATCTGTTTTCTGTTATACCCCATAATATTGGTATGGAGTGTTATGAGTTTTTATGTACCCATTCTGGTTTTGGGCATACCAAAATTGTAACACTCAAAAGTATGATGGAAGTGGTTTTAGAGAACAACGTTATTACTTTCGAAAATCAATTTAGACAAAAGAAATGGTGTGGCTATGGGTGCAGCTTTCTCCCCAGTTTTTGCCAATATGGTACTAAGCACATTGGGAATCTTTACTTTGATTTTTATATCTGATTACAAAAACTGCTGGCCTCAGTAGAGATGTTTTTTAGATTACATTTTTTGACAGATTCCACGGAAAAACTGGACCATTTTTTTTTCAATTCATCAATGGTACCACCCATTTTTTTAAATTTACAGTGGAAATGGACCTTGAAAAGGTAAATTTTTAGACGACTCCATTATGAAAAACAAATGGACACAAAGATCCGAGTCCACACTATATAGGAAATCCACCTATTCCAATTCCTTTTTACACTAACAGTTGGCATCTCATTCACCAAAAAAGTCTTTGGTTAAGGGCCAATGTGAGAGACTGACCCAGATGGTTAGTGAGGACTCATCTTTTAAAGACAAGTGTAACAAATTGAGGGTAATGTTGGAATGGAGAGGATACCCCGAGAGGTTTTTAACAGACATTTTTTGGAAGATGAGTGGAAAAGGGAGGGTTTATACCCCCCCCCCCCCTTATTGGGTACATATATTAAATCAATCTAACAGGGATATTAACAGTTTGGAGAAATAAATTAATTTTGAGAAAGCACTAGTTCTGCCTTACATATACCATTAAAATGTAAATTGTAACAAAAAATTGGCATTTATTTGGGACTGAACAGGAACATTAAAAGAAGGCTGGGGAGAAGCCAGTTATTGTATACCAGAAGGATGTCGGTTTTAAAACTATGTTAGAAAGATCTTTTAATGGTGTATTAGATGATGCTATGCTTAACTGTGGCCACTGTTCACAATGCAGACATGTGTTAGAGGCTTCCAAAACTATGTTAGAAAGATCTTTTAATGGTGTATTAGATGGTGCTATGCTTAACTGTGGCCACTGTTCGCAATGCAGACATGTGTTAGGGGCTTCCAATGTATATGTTGAGGGGTTTGGAACCATTACATTTTGTAGTAAACATGGGGACAGTAAGGGGATTATCTGGCAAAATGTCAGCTGTACCAAACACAAAAACTGTCCAGCACCTAGGAGGTTGAAGAGAATATAGAATTTTTTATTGTGGTAACTCCAAAAATAATAGCAAACCGGTTTTGGCAATAGTAAAACCTTCTTCAGTGCTAAAACCTGTCAGCTGTGCCAATGCTTTTATATAGGTAAAACTATAGGGGCATTTAAAATAGAATACATCAACATCAGTAGAAAAGAAAGAAATGCCCTTTTTAAACATATTAAGAATTTCCTGAAGCAATTTTAAGTACATTGCAATAGACCATGTAACTACAGGACCCCGGTGAGGGCCATTTGACTTGTATTTGCAGTACAAAGAGCTCAAAAGACAGTTAAAATGCAATGCTGCAACCTTCCCTGGTCTTAATGAAATGATTTTTATTGCTAGGTATTTAAAGTTGAAAGCTACGTTTGTAATCTAGATTGTTTTATGCACTTAATATTTTTTGTATATTTTTATGTACTGCCTATGGAAATGAGGAATTTACATGTACTTTTTAATGGACTTGTAAAGTAATTCTTTGTGTAGCAGGATTCCTTTTAATGGAAAATGTTTTTTTAATTGATACTGATCCTGTTAATTAAATATTGCCATGCGATTTTAAGGTTGTATTTAAGGGGTAGGCTTTGATTTAAGTGTTATTCTGATGAAGTCCAGTCTACATAGGACAAAAGCACTTAATCTATTTCAATAAAATGGCTTAGCAGTGAATGACGGTTGCTTTTCTTTTCACTTTTCTTAGTTTTTTCTTGTTTTTGTGTTTCAGCACAATCCAGTACAGCACAAAGGGGGTGCTACCCTCCTAAGTGTGCCACCCCTTCAGATGAGATGTTAAACCGAGGTCCCATCTGCCATAGTTGGGGTTATCTCAGGTGGATGCCAAGGATCTCAGAGCACTTATCAAAAAGTAGTGCAACTTCTTGGGAGCCTTGCCCAGTTTTCCCCTACTCACTAGTGTGTTTATAAACCCATAGTTGTTTCAGAAAGCCTCACAGAAAGCAAATTAATACAACCATGTTGTTATTACTGCTTCCCATGAATGAAACCTTCTATTAAACATCACCACCAAATGTGCTGAACCCAAATCGGGGGTTAATTGCTAACATACAATATCACTATCACTGTAAGCAGGTGTACACTGAGAAATCCATCATAACCACTAAAAAAATAATTGCTTGGATAAAAAGGCAAGGACTTTCAACCATAATTTCAAAAGTGCAGTTAAAAGAGTTTTACTAGAAATTGCATTCCAGATGCTTTAAAGTGAAAACTCAAACAAATACATGAAGTAATTGCATAAAACCATATTACAGGCACAATCTAATCATCGGTTTAATCACTCAACTGCCATTATTGCATTGTTTTTGCAATCCGCATTCTCTCTAATGCAGGGCACCTTTGCCCAGTTAGACTTTCCAGGTAAACATCAATAAATGAGGTCCTCATAAAATTTATTTGAAAATGCAACAATGCTTTCAGCAAAGTAAGAATTCAATGAATTATTGCACAGTGTTTTGGTGACAGACAATATCAGATAAAATGGACCTAGAGGAAATTTCATGCCCTAAAATTAAACAAGTAATGGCTGTCAAAAAAACCAGCAAAGAAAATAAGTGGAATAATGACATACACAGGCAGGAGAAAATGTGAAATGTTTAAGCCCTATATATAAAAAGTTAGCAAGCACCACCTTCAAATGTGTGCACTTCTGCAGACATCATGTTAATATCATAAACTGGTAACGGGTTGCTATCTTTCCATATCATTGCTGCAGTATTCATTACCTCTGAGATCTCCTACCAAGGATAGCCCAATAGCCATCCGGTATACCAAAGCCTTTATAACCTAGGGAGTGTCATACAGACATATGCTCCCTGGACAAGTATAGGACATAAAGGTGATGTACATACACTCCCAACTCAGAACTTAGTCACTAGTCCAAACTTCATTATCGTAAATCGGTCTAAATGCCCTTCACTTTGCTGGTTATACCGAGCCTATGTAGTCAGATAAGTACAAATTTGGGGGTTCTTTTTCTTAAATTGTTCAATGGGTTACATGCATCCAAGAAAGGGAAATTTCAGTGGGGCAGGCAGAGTCCCCATAAAAAGACCTCCATGATAACTGCCTGTTTCGTTAAGGTGTATCTCATGATCATAGCCAGTTTTCCATAGGTCAGATTCTTTATACCCATGAGTTTATGTACTCACCTTTCTTCACTTTTCATTCACAATGAGAACCAGTGTCTCAAGCTTTTGGCTTAAGGTACCATTGCAGAATCTGCTCACCCACAGATCTTCTCAAAAAGGCAGAGTCTAGGCCTTTGTCTGCTGCTGCCCACCCTCCACCAGACTTTTATTTTCAGATGAGTGAGAACCCAGAGGATAACCTGGCATTGCCATCAGTTTTTCTGCCATGACCTTCTCGAAGGCCAGTATGGTGGTACCTGCTTCTAACATGTCTTCTTGCAAACATCCACCACTGGCGTTGAGGGGAAACAACAGCTGATTTCCAATAGGCCTAAAGGGATTTCTCAGATCCTTGTTAGGGAAGAAGTGCCAGGTACCTCAAATGAATCCAGGCAGGGGTCAAAACCGCCATGTTTTGTCACAGCGGACATCACGGTGAAGAAAAGGTAGAAAACTAAGCATGTGATGTCAGCTCCCAGAGATCCAGTCTTCACTCAGTTTGTTTAACACCTTGATAGCACTGAAGCCTTCTCGGGGGGGGGGGGGGGTCGGTTCCTACACCTAAGACAGCTAGGGACCTGGAGTCTTCTGACAAAGATTCTGACTCTTGAGGACAATTCCTTAACCTTTTCCTCACAACTGTCTTCACCTTTAGACTACGAGTCTGAGGAGGAATTTCTCAGCCCCAATTCTCTTTAGTAGCTTTCTTATGGTGACAAGTCTTGCATATGATGGAGCATTTCAAATGGGATTGCTCCAAAGTATCGGATGTCCAGAAAAGGTATAGAGTTGTTACAAATGGATTCTCCTAAACCTTTAGCTGTCCCTCCTGTGTTGGCTGCTCTGTTGGATACCTTCGGAGGCCTGGGGAGAAATGCTCAAGACGCATGTTTTTGTGACGTGGGAATAAACCAGAGAACCTGGAGGAAACCCACATGAACACAGGGAGAACAAGCAGACTCCGCAGAGAAGGCACTCCAGCATGCAAATAGGACAAAGACATTTTGCGAGCTAGACAATGTATCAACATTTTAACAAACCAAACTGAGTTCAAGTCCAAGTTGCTGCATACTTAGGATTCGGTCTGGAAATTCTACCTGATCAGGTAACATAGAAACTATGATTGGGTTTAGCAACAGGGACAGCATCTCAGGATTCTTTCACAACTGAAACATCAGGGATTACATCAAAATTATTTGAAGGATGCACACTATCCTTTTGAATTTGAACAGGCGTAGACTCGCTCTGCAAACTAAGAATCATTGGCACAGGCAATCTGTTGCTTCACTGGCTTGGAGACATGTAACACGTCTACGATTCCTTCTGATTGTATAATGTAAGATTGCAGTTCTTCACAAATGTTCATGATTCCCACTTGGTTGTATCCTTTGGATGTTTGCATACTCTCAACTTTTTTTTGTACTAAGGGGGCTACTGATCTTATCATAGTACACCTTTTATGACTGAAATTTTCTCGAAAGTTGAACCTTGACCACTCTGTTGATTTTTACATTTGGTACTAACAATTGTTTACTGACTGGTAGAGTAGTTCTACTCTGAACATTAATCTCTGAGCAGGTGAACCAAGCAAGCTGTCTCAAGGAATGTTTCTGAGATAGAGTAAGTTAAGGAAAACATTGGTACCATTTCTCTTAGAGGTCTCCAACAAATGTTTTGCACTCTGAACTGTGAGATCAGCTAACCTATTGGACGATGGATACACAGGACTACTGGTAATATGAACAAAGTTCCAAGACTCAGCAAATTTCTTGAACTGCTGATCTGTAAACAGTGTACCACTGTCAGAAATTACTTTGTGCGGATTACAATGGACAAAAAAAAAAAGTTTCTTCAATTTTGTAATGACTGTCAGATGTCAGGTTAGGAAGTAGTTCAATTTCAAACCAATCTGAAAAAGAGAGTACTAACATTAAGTAATGCTGACCATTCCATTCGAAAATCTCTATAGCAACCATTGTCCATGGTAATTCAGGAATCTGGTGTAGCTGAAGTGGTTCCTTTTGTTGATGCGGTTGGGTGCTATTGTAAATTGAACATGCTAAGAGTTTCCTTCTCTACATCTTGGGCACAGAAGGCCAAAACACAATGCCTCTTGCCCTTCTTTTGAGTGACTCGGTACCTGGGTGACCACAATGCAAGATTTTGATATATTCCTTTAGGAATTACCACTTTTGGACCTTTCATGATGATTCCATCTTCCATCATGAGCTCGTTTGGTAAGAAAAATACTGTTGAATGTCTAGTGGTAAACCAGTTTATAGTGTTGGCCATCCTTGACTGATAACGTTTGGCAGCTCCTGGAGAACTGGGTCTTCTTTGGATACTCTCTTTCAATACAAGTCTAACACTTTAGACTTGTAAAACGAGTTTGCTTTTTACATTTGTGACACTGCTGTCCAAAAGCTCAACACTTTTCCTGTTTAGGTTTATGACTGCCTCCACAACTGCAACAGTTAGCAATCAGGTTGGGAGTGGCACCCTTCGGTTTATATTTCTTTTTTATCTTAACTTTCTGTTGCACACTATCAACATTCACACTAGCAGATACTGCAAACATGCTTTTCTCATTCGTGAGCATATTCGTATGCTTTTCGGTCATCTTATGTATTTGGCAAATCACAATGGCTTTGTTCAATGTTAATTCACTATCTCAAAGCAAAACCTTTCTCAGAGCATCACCATATACAAGATGGTCTTTTATCAACTCCTCTCTTAGATCACCAAATCTATATATTTTAGCTTTATTTCTTAAGTCAGTAATATATGCTGCAATAGTTTCACCAGGCTTTTGATTTCTTGTGTAAAATGTATGACTTTCCACAGGGACGGCCTTAGGCATAGGCGAACTAGGCGACCGCCTAGGGCGCCTTACAGACTGACAGACTGGCTTCAAAAGGGTGCAATTTAATGATTTCACTTTTTTTTTTTACTTTCGCCCCCCGCCTGTATTGTAGGCAATTGCACCCTCCCCCACACTTCGTCTCTGGTTACTGCTCCAATCCTATGTATACAACTCACTCAGCTCACGCCTGCCTCTCATTCCTTTCTTCACTGAAGAGATAGAGGCAGGCGCATCTATAGGCTACGTTACTACTTCCTAGCTCCTGGTGTAATCTCTGGTCTGGACGTGAGTGACTCATTGGCAGTCTGTCTCGTTCTCTGCTGCAGCGCCATGCGGGCTACACAAATGGCAGTTTGGGCTTTTTGTTTTGTGTTTTCAGCCATCTCTTGCTTGGTGGTTCATTATTTATTGCTTTTGCTGCTTCATTTGCTTGGCTAAGGTAAGTCAGGGTTCAGGAAATTGGTGGGAATGTGTTCACTTTCACTCTCAAGTGCACAATAAAAAGCAACCCTGTTATTTAATTTAAGTGCTTAACAGCTGAGGTTGGGTATTTTATTAAATAAATTTGTTCAATTTACTGGGACTTTTTCGTTGCATTGTTCAGTTTACTACTTAACTTGAGCTTCACTTTCCCGCTCTTGCAGCTTTTTTTTTTGTGGATTTTAACGGGCTTTATAAATAAACTTGTTCGGTTTACTACTTTAACTTAGCTTCACTTTCCAGCTCTTGCAGCATTTTTATTTATAAAACCCACTAAAATCCACCAAAAAAATGCTGCAAGAGCTGGAAAGTGAAGCTCGGTTAAGTAGTAAATTGAACAAGTTTATTTAATAAAATAGCCAACTTCAGCTGCTAAATACTTAAATACTTAAATTAAATAACAGGGTTTGCTTTTTAATGTACACCAACAGATTCAATGGATTTAATTCTTTTTGTAAGCTTTATTTGGTTTTGTACATTTCAACCTCCGTTTTTCAGTGGTTAATTGTTTTGGATGTTTGGTGTCTTGGGATTATTTTAATGGACTCTTCTGTCATGTGACATGCTTTACTTTGTGGTTTACCTATATTAAATCCTATGGCCTTATATTTTTGGAATTTTACTGACACTGTTTTTGGTAATTTTGCTTTTTGGACTTTGCTTTCTGCCTCATTACCGGGACTTTACTGGGAGTATGAGTTGTGCAGCTTGGATGCCTGAATTGCTTTCAGTACAATGGGTAGTGTTCAGGCTTTATACGACTTGATGTGGTGATTGGCTAACTTTATTTTGTTTACTAGTTTGCTGGTTATTTGCTGCCTAAAAGTGACTTAAAGCCAAGAATTATTTTTTTGAACTTGCTGCTGGTTGTAGTTTTTTTAGAGACATAAGGATCTTACTTGTTATATTCTTAAATTTAGCTAAAATTGTCATCATTAAGACACAAATATGCTGTTATTGCTAAATTTATGACTTGTTTTATCTAAACTTTAAAATACTGGTTTAATTGATACAAGTAGTACATATGCAATGTTCGAACTATAAAAAGTTTGAATGTTAAGACAGAAAAAAAAAACTGAATCTAAAAGATTTGAAAGCAAAACACCTCAAATCAGAGAGATTCTAATAAAAACAAAAGCTTTTTTTCTGTGGGTTGGCAAAGCTCCCTACACCCCCTATTACGTACAGTAGGAAAAGACAAATTCTACAGTCCCCACTGTACCTTTATCTCCTGCATCAAAACATTAGGAAAGTTCAGAAAGTTCACTTTCAAACTCTTCAGCAGGTATTTTAAGTGCTCAAACTCTCAAGTAACCCATATGCATATAACCTGCCATTTCCTTGTACTTTACTTTGATTTGCTTGCAACTACTTAGGTAATTAAGCACTTAAGTGAAATTGAAGCTGAAGTTGTTTATTATGTCAACATTCCTCTAAATTATGTAGTTAATATCAGAAATCATGGTTTGATTCCCCGAACTGTACAAATTTCTTGCAAATAATTTAGTTATTAAACAGTATCCTTAAACTAGTACTACTTGCTTCTGTTTGCACTTATTTTGCAAGTGTGCTTGCCATTTGATATTTCCCAGGTTAAAATTCTAAATGAGCAGTTGATGCCTATTGTTATCTCCCTAATTTCTGGAAGGAATAAACTTGTGCTTCTCTGATTAGAGAGACAGACAGGTAAGCCCAAGGAGAGGCAGAGGTTAAGAAGGGTATGCTAACACCCATGCTACACATCTAAGCTCTGTGATTATGCAGAACTGCTCCTTAACTCTAGCAGGCAGTGGATACCTCTGCAGTACAGCTTTGTTACCTAAGTAGTATGAGGTGTTTGAGATCGGCATTTACTCTGTAATCAGATGGACAGCATCAGGCGGACCAAATTTCAAACTTTATTTTCCTGAGTTAGCTGCAGTTCAGATATGTGTTATCACACTACTTTTTTTAAACCTATGGTCTCTCAGAACCCTGTTTTCTACTTCCTGTGATTTCTGCTCACCAGGAAGCTTTGGCCAATGCAGTACGTCTGTGCTTAATTACTAACAACGTCCAGTAGATCATGTGACTATAATTCAGCATTATCATGCCTGGAACCATAGCCATTTCCACATATTTCTGTCTCACTGTTAAAATGCTGTTTATTTCACACAAATATTAAGTACAAACACACATCATTGCACATTGCTGTGTTTCACTGCTGTTTGCTTTCTCTAAAATCATGCCTAATTCATTTGTACATGTGATAGAATCATAAAGTCTTTCTTCTACAGATTTCAAGTAAAGCGTTCACAGCAAGAGGGGTGTTATCAACATTAAGCCTAGAAATGGACATGTGACAGCCTTGGCAGATGACTGCAAAGTGGCAGGCAGTCTGTACTATGAAGGGCCAACATGTTAGCCTTATGGCAAAGGGTGCAGAGAGAGCGAGAGAAAAAAATGTTATAACATTAATCAAATATTTAATGTGCTTTCACAATAAGGAAGAAATATGCAATAACTGGGGTCCACAAATATGGTGAGCAGTTTCAGGTATGCATTGTACAGACTCAAGGCAGTTATAGAATGACCAATAGAATGTTAAAGCATATTTGATAGCAACATAAGCATTGCTAGACTAGTGCAGGTTTTTGAAGGAGTATTTGTGGTGGTTTTATCTTCTGAGTTTGTCAAAACTGCTATATTTAACTCTTGCTAATTATTTTGCTGTTTTGTGTTGGGCAATGCAGTTGTACTTGTTTTCTAGTGATACATTTCTGAGTTTGTTTCTTTAGTGTGAACTTTTGGTGTATCATAGTGTCACTTTTTATTATTTAATCCTTACTTAGCTGCTGAATATATATATAATATGCTGAAATGAAAACAATGGCTGGGTAAAGCCTAACAGCAGTAGTCCTGTAATGTGCAACTGAACAGATTCTGCTTTGATTTTGCGATGTACTTGATTTTTTAATACAGATCAATAGAATGTTAAAGTATATTTGATTGCAACATAAGCATTGCTAGTGCAGCTTTTTGAAGGAGTATTTGTGGGGATTTTAACTTATGATTTTGGTAAAAATGCTATATTTAACTCTCGCTCATTTTTTTGCTGTTTTGTGTTGGGCAATGCAGTTTTACTTGTTTTCTAATGATAAATTTCTCAGTTGCAGTCTTAACTACACTACAAGGTGTCTGTTACAGTATGACTGATTTTTGAAAACTGGTGTGGCTTTTGTGGAAGTGACCCATCTGTGGGCGTGGCTCAAATAGGGGTGTTCCTTGAGTATGGTGTGGGTGGGGCTTAAGGGGCGCCAGAGTAGTACTTCGCCTAGGGCGCAGTTTCAGCTAAGGCTGGCCCTCCCTTTCCATTGTAATATTTACCTAACATTTGTTTACCAAGAAAGACCGACTTGGAACAAAGCCAATTTTCAGCAGAGGCCTGGGGAGAAACACTAAGATGCATGTCTTTGTGACATGGGAATAAACCAGAGCACCTGGAGGAAACCCACACGAATGCAAGGAGGATAAGCAGACTCTGCATAGAAGGCACTCCAGCTAAGAATCGAACCAGAGAACCTCTTGCTGTGAGGCAACAACGCTACCACTGCGCCATCCAATATTCATTTGAGGGTTACAGATTTCTCTAAATTTATGGTTTTAAGCACTCTGAGTCTACCCACTTTTCAGCTTGAATCACAACATGGCAGTTCTCCCCCTCCTCTGCATGCATGGCAGGTAAATACACAATGTTCTCACTCAATGGCTTCTGAGCCAGCTAAACTGAGAAGTATAAATCCTCGTGTACATGCGTCGTTATCAGAAAATGCAGCCTGTAAGAAAATATCATATTCTTGCTCAAACACTTTCCAATTCTCAGTAATATTACCATCAGACACCAGATTTTCAGGTCTGCGAAATCCCTCTGACGTAACAAATTTCAAGTATGGACCTGGTTACTTGTAATTATGGCCAAATGCACAACAGTCACAAAAAATGCTTTAGTTTAACACTGCAAATACCTCAAACATTCCAGACACTTCAAAAAATCTTAGTTACTGCAAACAATTCAGACAGTTTAACCTTTTCCAACATTTTAAACACTTTGGAAATTATTTCAAACACTTGAATCATTTTGTCACCATTTCAGACATTTTGAATATCTCGGAAATTATTTTGAACACTTCAAATGCTATGCCACATGTTTGGCAACTGAAAATCATTTAAAACAAGTTTAAGTACATTTAAAATAACTGCTAACCTGTTTGGAAGTTCACTCTTGTACATTACTCCACTTCTAACTGCGTGCCTCATTGTTTGCAAGCTGCTTCAACTTCAGATCCCATTCTGACTACCACCTAGGAACAAAATCTGTGAGAGATGCAGTTACATTAAGAACCTAGAGTCTATGCTCGCTCCCTCACAAACTAGTACACCTGGTACTGAGAAGACTGTCAACACAAACACCACACCTCAAACACCACATATATGGGAGGTCCTCAACAAAAACATACCCAAACAAGAAAGAGACCTCCGAGGCAAAAACATGTGCAAACTCAACAGCCCCCCACCACACACAGTCCACATACCTGTGTTTCACAGCCACTACGACCTAACCATAAACCCAGCATATTAGTCGCAGGAGACTCCATTGTGAGAGACAGATGTGCCCCTCACCAGGCTGGATAAGGAGAAAGTCATGGTTAGTTGTTTGTCAGGTGCTAGAATCCACCACATCACAGATGCTCTCAAGTGTCTCAACAGCAGGTACTGTTATGACTCTCAGTCCATGTTGGTGTGAATGACTTGAGACATACCTCCCTGGACTATAAGAAACATAACCAAGCTCGCTGAATGTGTGTCCCTAGCCTTGAGCAGCATTCTACCATCACCCAGAATGATGCAATACAAATGACTGTAACAACTGACTTAATTTCTGGTGTCATTCCAAGGTTGGGGTCAGGCGTTTAGTTACTCGAGTGGAGCTTGACTTGTGGAGGAGAAGGAAGAAAATTATGGCAAAAATTAGGAGGTGCGGCAACCAGCAGGATAAAAGCACTCTCATCAAATTAAACAACTCAATGGACAAGAAGTCTACCAAAGCCGAATTTGAGGCAAATTTGGCCTCCCTAGCCACAGACAGCCACAAGGCATTCTTTAGCTATATTCACAATCTCAAAGGCAATGCACAATTGTGTGTAGAGCTCAATGCAAATGAAGCCACCTATACTGAGCCATAAGTTGCAGGAAACCTACTGGCCAATAAATTCAGCTCCAACTTTACCCCCCCCCAACCTTCCCTCAGGAAATATCAAATGCAACTCCCCCTGCTATCACTAGAGGAACAGGTCCTTAATGCTCTCTCTCTCTAAAGCCAAGAACACTGCAACAATGGGCCCAGACAATATCCCAGGATGCCTTCGAAATAGCATGAAAGATGACTCATCAGGGCCTCTGGAATTACTATTTAACTGTAGCCTCCAAACAGGTTTTGTGCCTCATGAATGGACAACAGCCATCCCTCTGCACAAAGGTGGGTTATTTACAGACCCTGGAAACTACAGTCTTGTATGTAAAGCCATGGAAACAATCATGGAAATGATCAGTAGTGATATACTAAACCTCCATACACTGGACCCAACCTTGCTTGGTTTCATCAAGGACAGATCATGCCTACTTCAAGCTGCTGGACTTCTTTGAGAAGGTAACCAAAGCAAAGGATGAGGGCAAAATGGTTCATGCTGCCTATCTTGACCTGGCCAAGGCATTTCACACAATACCCCACTCAGGCATTGGTGATAAACTCAAGAGGTTAGGTATAAACTCGTATGCCACCTGGTGGATAGCCAACTGGCTCACAGACAGGACCCAAGACATTAGAACTAGGGAGTCCACCTCTACAAAGAGGCCAGTCACAAGTGGAGTCCCCTCAGGGATCAGTTCTTGGACCACTCCTTTTTGGCATTTACTTTTCTGAAGTAAAGACCAATGTCAGTGGTCTCTGGCTGACCAAATTTGCAGATGATTGCAAATTAACAGCAGTCATTGAATATCACACTGATATAAATGTTCTCCAGGAGGGGCTGACACAGACAAACAACTGGTGTCAGAGCCATGGCCAAACTAAATGCTAAGAAATGCAAAACAGTATCCTTCAGGAAGTCATCCGCCCCTGGTAACTATCATACTGACCACACACCCCTTAAAGTTCACCCAGTAGTGAGGGACTTCAGGACACACAGAGATAGTAATCTAGCCTTTGACCATCACGTATATACAGTAGTGAGGAAATCATTCTATGTCACACAACTTATAAACAAAGGTACTGCATCTCAAGTCCAAGGAAGTCACTGTTACACTATTTGACATTCGTCAAACCTATCATTGAGTACAATGCCCCTTTGCTATGTACCTAACCAGGCATATCCAACAACTGGAACATCCAAAGAGGTTCCTCACTAAAACAATACAGGGTGTAAGTACACTGTTCTATGTCAAAAGGCCCTATCTCTGTATTCTGTCTCCTACAGGCTTTTGAGGGGAGATCTATGCCTGGCATACAGGGAATTGTCAGACCATACTCTGATGGATCTCCTGCATATCCACAAAATAAACACCAGAATTACCCATTCTAAAGACTTAAACCTTGTCTGTGATATAAACAGGACCTGCTGCAGAGACAGGCGCGTATCCCAGAAACTACCCAGTCTAAGGAACAGGCTCCTCATCCATGTGAAGCAGAGTTCCTCCCTAACCCAGTTTAAGTGCAACTTGGACAACTGGATGGGGAACAGGAAATCATCCCTTGTTTGGCATCTATGTCTCTAATGGACACAGGCAACCTGTAAATAGTTCAGCTCCCAAGCTCCTGCATACACTTATCAAGGGTATCTAAACTGGTCAGAGATTTGGCATGCATGGCTAGGCTTAAAATGGCCCTTGTGGTCATTAGCCTAGTAAAGACATACGAATTCTTCACTGCACTCAAGCTAATTCAGCTGCTCCTTCACACCACTCACTGCTTTCGGTTGCATAGCCCTTACCACTTTAAAGGGATAGAGCTAAGAAGTGCATTTTGCATTTGTCCCAGATTTAGACTGAATGTGGCTCTGTCCTAAATCAAACAGGTTTGTGTCAGGTCATAGAATTTTCAGAGACTCGAACTTCATATGGTCGAGACCACGTGTTCAACTTTCCAGAAACACAAAACATTTGTATAATATCTCTCAACTGTCTAGATTTTTGCAGACTGAGCAGATTTTTGCTTCATAATTTTGGTCTGTTCCTTATAAAATTTTAGTTTTCTGGAAAATTACTAAGAGCTAATGTAAAAAAAATATGATAATCATTTGAATTTCATTCAAACTTCATACTTTTCAGAAAATTCATGCTAATGCAAAACATGATATTCCATCAACTTTCCATGTTTTAGTATTTAAAACTTGTCCCTATTTTTGGGCCTTTGTCTCCCCCCAATTATTTATGGCTTTGTCCAGATTTCTTGCTCTAAGAGGTTGAGAGGTATGATTTGTATGGTGATTGTGGCACAGTGGAGATTGCATTACAGTGGGGAAAAGGGTAAATTCCCCAATCTCTGAGTTGGTATATATAATCTGCAGGGGGTGTAGGGATGTGCAACCTGCAAAAAAAAAAAAAAAATGTACTCACCATAACATTACATCTCTGTTGTCCATTTTCATTCAACTGTTGGGTTTATATCGGATCTGACTCAGCCACTTTTTACAGCTCATGGAACACCAAAGCTCTTAAGCTCCTCTCTTACCCAAAATGCACTAGTCCCCCCACCCCCGCAGATCTCGGATCTTGTTTGCTGATCTTATAGTCAATATAGTAAATAAACATCAGTAACTGAAGCTCAAATAAGCTGCGGTGGTGGTGCTGCGGTAGCGTTGTCGCCTCACAGTAAGACGTTGTCCGGTTCGATTCTCAGCTAGAGCATCTTCTGTGTGGAGACCTGTGTGAATGGGTGTACCTTCATTGAAGATTGTGCATCAGGGCTGGCTACTCAGCACGTAAAAATCTACTGCCAATCATTAGTGGACCGGAGTTCTGCTGTGGCGACCCCTAACCGGGAAAAGTCGAAAGACACAACCACAACAACTGAAGCTCAAATAAAGGAACATCAGTTTCGCTATCATCTTCTAATCCTTCCAAAGTCAAATTGGTAGGGGAGGGAAGTTGAGGAAGAATGAAAATGGACAACACAGATTTATTTAACATTTGTTTACCGGGAAAGTCCGACTGGGATGAATACCCATTTTCAGCGGAGGCCCAGGAAGAAAAGCTCAAAAAACAATACATCAAATACATAAATTATAATCTGGATATACAATACATAAAATACATACTTTGTTGTTACAACTGACATATCTACAATACGATCAATGAATAGTTCTCTTTTACAATGTAAGAATAGAGATAGTAGAAAATATACAATGTAAGCAGTGCATCAGGCTATCATAACAACTGAAAAAGAGTACGTAAGGTGATTAATTGTAAGCAAGTAAAGTATACATGAACAAGCAACAGCTAAGATTTAAAAGTCATCGGGGAGAAGGATCAACATAAGCAGGCCTTCTAAGAGAAACTTAGCCTGGACTAGAACAGGAGCAAAGCCAAAAAGCATTAAGAAAACTTTTGAGAGCACTTTTAAACTGGTTGGTATTGATAGTAGTCCTAATGGTATGAGGAAGTGAGTTCCATTTTTTGGCTACTTGATGGGAAAATAGGGAGTCCCCTGCCTTGTTGTTGGATTTGGACACCTGTAGTAGTGAAATATTTGTTTATCATAGGTTTCATTTCATAGTATGGGATTGAAAAATGTTTATTATACGACTGGTCAGTAATATTCAGAAACGAGCATGCGTGGAGTTGGTCTCTACCTTCCTGATGTACCTTCGACACAATCAAATCAGTACTCCTCTCTCATCCTGGATCCTCCCCACACTGTGACATCACCATTATTTAGTCTGGCGCACTTACCAAATACTATAAACTACTTAAAACTTGTTGTGGAACTGTATTCCGTCCCCCGTTTCCATCCGGAGCAAATACATCATTGTATCAAGGGATTTTTCTAGCAAGACAGCAGGCAAAGTCCTTTGAGCGCACACAAAATATCCTATATTTGTTTCGGTAAGTTATTTAAGTACCTAGACTGCATAAAACTATCTTCCCACAATTCTGCGCAAAAGTATAAAAACTTATTTTTCCTTTTGTTCTCTGCTTCTGCATTATCATGTTGCTGCCAATGTATTTTTAGTTATTTACAAGTTTTGTGATACAGTTCGTTGGTCTCCGACTAGCATGTTGCAGTGTGTGCATGTAGGTGTTTGAGAATGTCTGCATGTGTGCGAGTGAATGAGTGCCTGAAAGCAGTATGCATGTCTGTGTGCATGCAGAGCAGGTTGTGTCCGTGAAACCAGTGTGTGCGTTTTTCTGAATGCAGAACTCGGGATGAATGTGTGTGCCTGAAAAAGGGCTGCGCATGCTTGTGTGTGAGAGAGTTACCGATGCATGAGAGAATGAACTGTGTGTGTGTGTGTGAGAAAGCAGAATATCTCCGTGTCTGAGTATGAGAGATGGGTGTGTGTCATGTATCTGGCAATCTACTTAGGGTGCCAGCAAAAGGAACATACTTTTTTTTCCTTCTTTCCATAAATGATGGAGCAGGGGGGTGTAGACTAACTGTAATAAGCCGATGGCTTACAGGTGTATCAATCGGCTTATTACTGTGGGGTCGTTTTTTTATATTTTATAAATTTTAAACAGTGGGTACCTGGGTCATTTAATAACACAAGGGGTTGGGATTCCTAGACAAATACAGTACAGCAAAGTGCCGATAAGCTCATTTACTGGCTATGTGAAGAGTATGGGTGATTCTAAGGCAATGAGTAATGAGCATCTTTTTGGCTTGGAGCTACCCAGTGCAGGAAACTCAAATAATACTGGTGCACTATGCTATAAATCCCAGTCCTTAATAAAAGGAAAAATAGCGCAAGGGATTTTTAAAAGAGATTTTTGTGAGGTTAATTATCATTGACTTGAACTGTTGGTTTTACTTTATTGTGTGTTATTTATCTATAATGGTTTAATTTTGCTGTATTATAGCTGGATATCTAATTTGGGTACTGAGAAGTTTAAAATCCTTCTCACCTTCAGGGCCATAGCCAAAATGTTTGGAATTGTATGCCACTTTCCACAATTTAACTATTTCCTCACAAGTGTGGCACCCCCCCCCCCACCAAAAAAAATCCTGTAATTACAAATCAATCAAAATTTTCATTTAGCTAGCCAGACATTATGACAATTTAACAAAATAGATGGCTATAAAACATGGTAAATACACCTTAAAAAGTATATATGGATACATATGCCTATATTTGCCTACTCCCAGCATAGCCTAGTACAAACCTATGAACCTATTGGCCCTAGGGCCTACACAAGCCTAGCCATAACAATTCCCTAGATATTTCTTCCCACAATATTTACTTCCCTGGACCCCTGTCTAGCAGGGTGACTGACATGATCCCCGGGGTGAATTTCCTATCTTCCATCCAATTATCAAGGTTCCTTTTCAAGAGGGCCAAGGAGGCGCTCTGCTTGACATGTATGGGCAGTCTATTCCAGAGTAAGGGGAGTCTCTGAATCAGGAACCTATCCCTCCAGCATGTTTTGTTTATTGTGATGACAAGGTTTAGATCCCTGGAGAGTGTGGCTCTGAGGGATTGGGATTTCTTTAAGTGGAGCATATCCAACAGCTCAGGGTTTGACATGGCCTTGTATGTTAAGCAGAGATCATGCCACAGAGTATAGCTGGAGATTATTTTAGATGGTCAGCATATGGCATCTGCTTTCGGCCCATGATTCTCTTAGTGAGGTATTTCTGCGGCCTTTCCAGCTGTTGCAGAGGTTTTGAGAGGTACATACCAAATGGGGAGTTATACTCCAATGGGTCTAATGAGGGATGAGTTCAGTAAGGCAATGACCTTTTTTCTGGATGAAAAGCCCTTAGTGATGAGGATTTCCTGACTGTTGTGGCGATATGGTTATCGAAGGTGAGACCACTTGTCCACATATGTCCCCAAGTCTCACATCACACTTTCGATGTTTAGTGTACTGCCACCTATGTAGTAATTCATGGGTACATGTTTTTTTTCCACAGGGGATAACTATACATTTCTTGGCATTAAGCTTGAGCCCATGGCTCTGGCACGAGGCATCTGTTTCTGTAGGGCCCTTTTGTAGAATATCCACATCATTTGGGGATTCAATAATGGCTCCCAGTTTGCAGTCATCTGCAAACTTTGTTAGCCAGAGACCCTTAGTGTTGGCCTGCACTTCAGAGAAGTAGATGCCAAACAACAGTGGTCTCAGGACTGAACCCTGAGGTACTCCACTTGCCTTGAGCTGGATTTGGAGTCGGCTACTTTTACAGTCTGGGTTCTGTCAGTAAGCCATTTGGCAACCCATCAAGTGACATAGGGATTTATGCCCAGCTTAGTAAGTTTATCTAGGATTCCAGAGTGGAGGATGGAGTTGAAGTCCTTCGTGAGGTACAGATAGGCTGTGTGGACCGCCTTACCCTCATCCACCCCTCTGGAGACTGATTTGAAGAAGTCACAGGTTCAGGAGACAAGATCGGCCCTTCACGAACCGAAACTGGGTGGGGTCCAGTGTTTGAAGGTTGACAATGTATTTGTTTATAAGTTCCATGATAATGCGTTCCATGCCCTTGCAGATCAGGCTAGTCAGACTGATGGGACAGTAGTTCCCGAGATACAAGGTGGATCCCCTCTTGTCGGGTGGGATAACTGTAGCTGTGCGCCACTCAGTGGGCACGAAGCCTGAGGTGAGGCTATGATTAAAACATGACACTTAGGTGAGGTGCCAGTTTATTTTGTAGTCCACAGCCCAGGATGTCATCTGGTCCCATGGATGCTGTATTCCTAGCTTTGGAGAGTGCGGTTTCTACCTGTGTGGAGATTACCGGAATTTGGCAATCTTTTGGTATTGAGATGGGCCCTTTAGGGGGTGAAGTTGGCACTAAATTGATCTGCCAGGATATTGGCAATATCCTTGGGATCAAGATATTTAATGACATTCTGTTGTAACTTAGAGCAGATTTGAGTATTGCCATTTAGATTCTTGACATAACTATAGAATGCCTTGTGGTTGTCTTTGGAATCTTTGGCAATTTTATTTTCATAACTAGCTTTTGAGGATTTTATGAGGGATCTCAGCTTCTTAGAGGCTGGTGAAGGAGTTTTTTGCATCCTGGGATTTTCTTCTTTTCTGCAACAGTTTCTTCCTTTTGTTGTATAGATTGTTTATAGCAGGGGACCACCAGACTGGCTTCCTTTTTTTGGAGGAGAGCATCTTGGTTATATTTGGGATGGCATGATTCATGCACAAGTGGATGTGCTCGTACAATGCCTTAGTGTAGGATTCAGCAGTCGAACTTTCAGATCCCGTCTGCATGGGTGTCATGAAATTTGTCACTTCTGGACTTCAGTAGCATGAAGATGGCTTTGGAGAAGTTTTTTATGGAGGTTTCCTTACTGGGGGGTGGGGGTGGGATGTGGATGTCAAGGGTGATTTGCTTATGGTCAGACTTGACCAATGAGGGGGTGACCACTGGTGTGGAGCATCTTCCAGGTTGGTAATGACCAGGTCTAGTATATTGGAGCCCCTGGTGGGACAATGGATTAGCTGATCCAGGGAGTTGGAATTTATGAATTCCAAGAACTGTTGGAAAAAGGTGTTGGTACCAAAGTAGTTTTCCCAGTTAATGGCTGGGTAGTTGAAATCACCCAGTATTAGGGTGTTTGGTTGTATCTTAATATTTTCCAGTATGTTTAGAAAGGTGTAGTGAGAATCTTGCGGCATGGTGGAGGATCTGTAGCAAGCTACAATTTGTATTGCAGTCTTACCTAGTGTTAGTTGCACCTGGAGAATTTCAGATGCATTGTGTTGGGCAACTAGCCTGGAGGTGTGAATATGGACACTCCTCCACCTTTAGTGTTTCGGTTTTGGTGTTGTGGTTGAAAAGTATGGAAAGAGTTGTAGCCTGGTATTTCAGGGGTGCTCTCTGGAGCCTTGAATCAGGTCTCAGTTACTGCACAGATATCGATGTTCTCCATTTTTAGGAGTGCCTCGAGAGAGTGCATTTTGAGGTGTAAATTTCTAGCACTGAGTAGCATTACCTTCAGATTTTGCATGCTTGTATCCGTTACAGTGGTGGTTTTGTCCTTTGAATCTTGCCTAAAAAAGGCACTATAGGGGTGGCAAGAGCTTTAGCCAGTAACCTGAATCCTAGGGGTGACAGGTGCAGACCATCTCTGGCAAAGCATTGCAGTTTGTCGATCATGTCTTCCCAGGCAGACAGATGCTGGATCCCCTTTGTATGACACCAGAAGCTTAGCCAAATGTTGAAGTCAATCACTTTGCCCTTATACTGTGGTATCATTATGGGTGAAGGCAGGATGCTACTGAGAGCTAGGGTCATACCTGCCAGGGCCACATGATCAGAGAGCTCTTCCATGTCTCTTTTCATGTAGTCCAGGGAGGTACGTCTCAAGTCATTCACTCCAACATGGACAATGACAGAATCGTATTTGTACTTTGTATGGAGTGACTAGAGTGCATGCGTTATGTGGCAGATCCTGGCACCCAACAGGCAGCTGACTGTAATTTTCTCCTTGTTCAGCCTGGCAAGTGGGACATCAGTATGCCTGACTATAGAGTCACCTATGACTAAAGTGTTGGGTACATTGTCTTAGGAGCTGTTGTTGGGTGGTAAACTGGTGTTGTGAGCTATATGTCACTTTGGTTGTGACTGGTGTTTGTTTGCATTTCAGCTTCGCAGGACCTTGTTGCTTGGCCAGGTTAATGTTAAGGGCCTCTGCATATGTGGGTTTAGTGTTGGTATGTGTGGAGGTTGATGGTGTGGGTTTTGAAGGGCTATGAGTTGCTTGAGGTGTACTGCAGGTGTTAACCTTCTCCTCTTGACGGTCTAGCACAATCTTGGCCAGAGAGAGCTTTGCTTCCAGTTTGGCTATGTAAGTGCATCTCTCGCAGGTTGTAGTGTTGGGTGGTAGGAGGACAGAGTTGTCTGTGTACATGAGGCAGTTCCCACATTGCCCCTGTATGCCCAGACTCACCAGGTGGACAGGAGAAATCACAGGAAGCTGACCCTTGGACATGCCTGTTGAGGTACTTTTTTTGTAAAGTACAAGAGCCGTTTTCCCTTACCTTTGCAAGGTACTTTGCAATTATAGGCTGTTTAGTGCCTACGATTAATTTCTCCTTATTGACAAGGAGAGTTGAGTGCTTGTATCAGTTTCAGGCTTCCTAGTGCTTTCTAACAGGTTCTAGAGCAAGTGCTAGCCACAGGGGTTACGATTTTAGTGTTACTACTTTGAAACCGGCTAGTTCTAAGGAAAAATTTGAAGAGCAGACTTTCTGGCACTTGGAATAGTTTAACTGTAGCCGCGCAGTGCTGCACGATGCGAAAAATGCACAAACACACGCGTTTTTAAGCCAGAAAGTTGAAAGGGTAGAAATCAGCCCAAAAAGTCTAATAAAATAACAATTTCAGAGCTGGAAACCACTCCTCTAGTGTTAGGCAGTACAATGCTCACCACTCCCACTGGCAAGCAGTAGGAGTGCCCTCCACCACAGGAAGGTCTGAACACAGAAAATAAAGTCCTGAGACGAGCAAAGCCTGGGATCTGGACTATACCGGCTAGGAAAAGTAGGAAACGAGCAAACAAGATAGTATTTTTTTTTTTTTTTATTAAAACAGGCTAAACAATGCAATAATACAGTAAATAAATACAGAAAAGGCTAACACACTTGAGTGTGTAGTCCTAAACAGTAAATGCAATTAAAACTCTACAAAATTAGCAATTTAAAACTTTTAAATGAAGCAAGGCAAGAGCACAACTGAAACACAATTTAAGAGGCAGTAATACAGTAGAATAAGTAGCTAGTCTACATATACAGAGAAGCCAATATATACAGAAAAGCAGCTAAAACACACAAACAATTCAGATGCAGTGCAACCTAGAGCACTTGAGTTGTAGCAATATTAAGGCAAATACAGTTATAATAAATGCACTAAAATATACCCTATTTCCAAAATGTTTAAGAAGCACAGTTGGAACACAAGGAGATTCAAACAAGTTTTTTTTTTTTTTTGGTAAGAAAGGGAGAAAGGAGTAACAGAAGGCCTTCTAGGTTCATAGGTAGGTACTAGGCTATCTGCCAGAGGGCATTTATAAGCTTAGCCAGAGTGTGTCAGCTTTCGCCGCCCCAATGATTAATTACTGAGCCTCTATCAAGAAGAGCCAATGAAGTGATCCCAGGGGTGTATTTTCTGTTACCCATCCACTCGTCAAGGTTTCTCTTGAAGAGTGTTAGTGAGGGGCTCTGCCTAATGTAGTTAAGGATTTTGTTCCAAAGCATGGGGAGTCTGACAGGAATCTATCCCTCCAGCATGTTCTATTTATTGTTGTGGCGAGGTTTAGCTCACTAGAGCGAGTGGCCCGCAGTGACTTGGATTTCTTTAGGTGGAGCATGTCCATCAATTCTGACTTGGACATGGCTTTGTAAGTCAGGCAGAGATCACCCCTGAGTAAGCGATATGCCACACTGAGTACAGCTGGAGTTTTTCCAGTCGGGTTGCACAGGACATATATTTGAGACCAGTAATCCTGCTTGGTGAGGAATTTTTGTGGTCTTTCCAGCTGTTGGAAGTGTCTTGTGAGGTACATCCCAAACAGGGCATTGTAGTCTATGATGGGTCTGAGTGACGAGTAGAGGGGCACAATAACCTCTATTTCTAGATGCGAACCCTTTAGTAATTAGATGAGCTACATAGAAGAATTTCTTAACTACTTTGGCAATATTGTTGTCAAAGGAGAGATTACTATCTACCTGGGTCCCCAGATCTCGTATTACCTCTTCAGTATTAAGGGGGCCGCCACCTATGTGTTAATTCATGGGTGTTTTGTTTTTCCCAAACGGGATGACTATGCATTTTTTGGCATTTAGCTTGAGACCATGACTGACACCAGATGTCCGTCTCAGTAAGGCTCTTTTGGAGAATGTCTGTCAGCCAGAGAGTCAATTATGGCTCCCAGTTTGTAGTCATCAGCGAACTTGGTTAGCCATAGTCCTCCTGTGTTTCCCTGTACTTCTGAGAAGTATATGCCGAACAGCAGGGTGTCCCAGAACCGAGCCTTGTGGGACACCATTTGTGACTGGTTTAGAGTAGACCTGGAGCCCGCTATTCTTACCGTGTGAGTTATGTCTGTAAGCCAGTTGGCAACCCATCTCGTGACATAGGGGTTTATGTTCAGGCTGGTTCCCAAGTGGGGAATGGTGTCAAAAGCCTTGGCGAGGTCAAGGTAGGCTGTGTGAACTACCTTCCCCTCATCTATGGCCTTGGTGACTGTCTCGAAGAAGTCAACCGGGTTTAGTAGGCATGATTTGCCCTTAAAGCAGAACTGGGTCAGGTCAAGTGTTTGGAGGTTCCCAATGTCTTTGTTAATGAGTTCCATGATGATGCGCTCCACAGCCTTGCAGACCAGGCTAGTCAGGCTTATGGGGCGATAGTTACCAGGGTCAGTTGTGGCCCCTCCTTTGTTGAGCGGAATACCCGTTGCTGTGTGCCATTCTATGGGCACGTAGCCTGTGGAGAGGCTGAGGTTGAACAGTGTGTTTAGGTGGGGGGTTAGTTCATTCTGTAGTTCGTGCAAGACGCAGCCTGGGACACCATCTGGCCCCATTGATACTATGCTTTTGGCTTTTGAAAGGGCTGTTTTCACCTGTGAGTCTGATTTCTGGGACACTACACTTTTCCGGTATTGTTGTGGGCCCTTCTGGGGGTGAGAGGGGGGTGAAGTTTGCGCTGAATCTATCTGCCAGGATGTTGGCAATATCAGTGGGTTCAGTATATTTTGTGCTAGTTTGCACTAGCTCAGAGCATATCTGCGAGTTGCCACTTAGATTCTTGACATAGCTAAAGAAGGCTTTGTGGTTATCTTTTGAATCCTTGGCTATTTTTCTTTCGAAGTTAGCCTTGGAGGATTTTATGAGGGACCTTAGTTTCTTACTGATACTGATCAGGGTTGTCTTTCCTTCTTGGGATTTGCTTTTTTTTGAACTAGTTTCCTCCTTCTGTTGTATAGCCTGTTTATGGCAAGGGTCCACCAGACTGGTTTTCTTCTCTTAGAGGAGCGAGTCTTGGTTTTGCTAGGGATGGCAAGATCCATGCATCCTTGTAGGTGCCCATAGAGCGCATTTGTAAAGGTTTCTGCTTCTTGGGCAGCGTTATCCTTTAGTGTGGGGGCTCTGCAACTTACCACCTCTGTCTTAGGTAAGGTGAAGTTTGCTTTAGAAAAGTTTTTTTACTGTGGTTTCCTTAGTTGGGGGTGGTGGTGGGGGTGTGGACATCCAGAGTGATTAGTTTATGGTCTGATCTAACCAGTGATGGGTTGACCTCTGGTGTGGAACACCTGTCACCCATGTTGGTGATGACCAGGTCCAATATGTTTTCACCTCTGGTACGGGAGTTTACCAGCTGATCCAGGGCATTTGAGTTGATAAAATTCCAGGAAGCGCTGGACCTGGGAGTTTGTACTGGAGTAGTTTTCCCAGTTAACGGTAATTAAAATCGTCCAATATCAGGGTGTTCGGTAGGGCCTTCATGTTTTCCAGTGTCTCCAGAAAGGCGGAGTGGTGGTCCTGGGTCATGGAGGGTGATCTGTAGCAGGCCACAATTTGCATTGCAGATTTGCCTGATGTTAGTTGCACATGGATGATCTCGGAGGCATCATGCTGCGCCACTAACCTGGAGGTGTAGGTATCCTTGATGAATATGGATGCACCCCCTCCTTTTGTGTTTCGGTCCATGTTCTGTGGCCGAAATGTGTGGTATGAGTTGCAGCCCAGTAGTGCTGAGGTGCTCTGTGGAGCCTTGAACCAGATTTCAGTTATTGCACAGATGTCGACGTTCTCCATACTGAGGAGTGCTTCGAGCGCATGCATTTTGAGATTTAAACTCCTGGCGTTGAGTAGCATAACCCTCATTTATTTATTTGTGCTGTTTACGGAGGTGGGTTTGACTTTTGAGCCTTGCCTAAAAAAGGCACTATGGGGGCAGCAAGAGCCTTAGCCAGTATTCGAAAGCCTAGCGGTGACAGGTGCAAGCCAACTCTTGCAAAGCAACAAGGCCTGTCGAGCATGTCGGCCCAGGCTGACAGACACTGGATCCCCTTTGAATAACACCAGAAGCTTAGCCAATTGTTGAAATTGGTCATTTTTTCTTTATACTGCAGTATCATTCTTGGTGAGGGCAGGATGCTACTCAGGGTCATACCTGCCTGGGCTACATGATCAGAGAGCTCTTCCAGGTCTCTTTTCGTGTAGTCCAGGGAGGTACGGCTCAGGTCATTCACACCAACATGAATCAATGACAGAGTCATATTTGTACTTTTTCTGGAGTGACCGGAGTGCTTGTGTTATGTGGCAGATTCTGGCTCCTCAGATGTTCTCTCTCTATTACGTAGAATGAGCTAATGACACTAGACTGGGAGGAATGTCCCAGATCAAATTTACAGTAGGGGCAGGCAACTGCAAATCCACCAAGTATAACAAGACACCAACAGAGAGGTAAGGTGGGGACCAAGCTATTAGCCTACACTCTTTAGACAGTAAACACTACAGAAATCTTGATGGCAGTAGTGAGCCACAAAATGAAAGTTTTTTAAACAGATAAAGGAGCAAACAGACTCTATAGAATGCTTTTAACTGCAAACAAATCAGTTACCCATGCAGATTAGTTAGTAGCAATAAAATACAGTAAAAAGTATGCAGCAGGCAATAAAAAGAGCTATATATATATATATATATATATATATATATATATATATATATATATATATATATAAATTGCTAGAAACAATAATCAGTATAAATAAGCCAATAAAACAGGATACTTGAATAACTCAGATCAGAGTTGTAGTCAATGCCCCTCCTCCATACCCATTATAAGGAACAGGCCCTCATCCATGTGAAGCAGAATTCCTCCCAAACCCAATGTAAGTGCAACTTGGACAACAGGAAATTCATCCCTGGTTTGGCATCTATGTCTCTAATGGACACAGGCAACCTGTAAATGGTTCATCTCCCAAGCTCCTGCTTACAATTATCAAGGGTATCTGAACTTGTCAGATTTGGGATGCATGGCTAGGGTTAAAATGGCCCTTGTGGTCATTAGCCTAGTAAAGACCTATGAATTCTTCACTGCACTCAAGCTAATTCAGCTGCTCCTTTACACCACTCACTGCTTTTGTTTGCATAGCCCTTACCACTTTAAAGGGATACAGCTAAGACACACAACTTATAAACAGAGGTATGGCATCTTAAGTCCAAGGAAGTCACTGTTCCACTATTTGGCATTCATCAAAACTATCAACGAGTACAATGCCCCCTTTGCTATGTACCTAACCAGGCATATCCAACAACTGGAACATCCAAAGAGGTTCCTTACTAAAACAATACAGGGTGCAAGTACACTGTTCTATGTTAAAAGGCCCTATCCCTGTATTCTGTCTCCTACAGGCATTTTAGGGGAGATCTATGTCTGGCATGCAGGGCATTGTCAGACCACACTCAGATAGATCTCCTGCATAGCCACAAAAGAAACACCAGAATTACCCATTCTAAAGACTCAAACCTTGTCTGTGATATAAACAGGACCTGCTGGAGAGACAGGTACATATCCCAGAAACTACCCAGTCTAAGGAACAGGCTCCCCATCCATGTGAAGCAGGTTCCTCCCTAACCCAATTTAATTGCAACTTGGGCAACTGGAAATTCATCCCTGGTTTGGCATCTATGTCTCTAGTAGTCACAGGCAACCTGTAAATGGTTCATCTCCCAAGCTCCTGCATACACTATCAAGGGTATCTGAACTTGTCAGAAATTTGGGATGCATGGCTAGGCTTAAAATGGCCCTTGTGGTCGTTAGCCTAGTAAAGACCTATGAATTCTTCACTGCACTTAAGCTAATTTAGCTGCTCCTTCACACCACTCACTGCTTTTGGTTGCATAGCCCTTACCACTTTAAAGGGATACAGCGAAGTGTGTTTTGCATTTGTCGCAGATTTAGACTGAATGTGGCTCTATCCTAAATCAAACAGGTTTGTGTCAGGTCATAGAATTTTCAGAGACTCTAACTTCATATGGTCGAGACCATGTGTTCAACTTTCCAGAAACTCATAACACTGGTATCATACCTCTCAACTGTCCAGAGATTTTTGCTTCATATTTTTGGTCTGTTCCTCATAAAATTGAAGTTTTCTGGAAAATCAATGAGAACTGATGTAAAAAAATAATGATAATCATTTGAGTTTCATTCAAACTTCATACTTTTCAGAAAATTCATGTTAATGCAAAACCTGTTATTCCATCAACTTTCTATGTTTTAACATTTCAAAATTGTCCCTATTTTTGGGGCTTCGCTCCCCTCGCCCCCCCAATTTATGGCTTTGTCCAGATTTCTTGCTCTAAGAGGTTGAGAGGTATGATTTGTATGGCGATTGTGGCACAGTGGAAATTGCATTACACTAGGGAAAAGGGTAAATTCCCCAATCTCGGAGTTGGTATATATAATCTGCAGGGGGTGTAGGGATGTGCACCCTGCAAAAAAAGATTATGTACTCACCATAACATTCTCGCTCTGTTGTCCATTTTCATTCTTCCTCAACTGTTCGGTTTATATCAGACCCTCGGATCTGACTCAGCCACTTTTTACAGCTTGTGGAACACCAAAGCTCCTCTCTTACCCAAAATGCGCTAGTCCCCCACCATATCTCAGATCTCGTTTGCTGATCTTATAGTCAATATAGTAAATAATCAGTAACTCAAATAAAGGAACATCATTTCCGCTATCATCTTCTAATCCTTCCAAAGTCAAACTGGTAGGGGGAGGGAAGTTGAGGAAGAATGAAAATGGACAACACATATTTATTTATTTTATTTATTTAAGATTTGTTTACCGAGAAAGTCCGACTGGGATGAATACCCACTTTCAGCAGAGATCTGGGAAGAAAAGCTCAAAAAACAATATATCAAATACATAAATTATAATCTGGATATACAATACATACGTTGTTGTTACAACTGACATATCTACAATAAGATCAATGAATAGATCTCTTTCACAATGTAAGAATAGAGATAGTAGAAAATATACAATGTAAGCAGTGCATCAGGCTATCATAACAACTGAAAGAGTACGTAAGGTGATTAATTGTAAGCAAGTAACGTATACATGAACAAGCAACAGCTAAGATTTAAAAGTCATCAGGGGAGAAGGATCAACATAAGCAGGCCTTCTAATAGCAACTTAGCCTGGACTAGAACAGGAGCAAAGCCAAAAAGCATTAAGAAAACTTTTGAGAGCACTTTTAAACTGGTTGGTATTGATAGTAGTCCTAATGGTATGAGGAGTGGGTTCCATTTTTTGGCTACTTGATGGGAAAATAGGGAGTCACCTGCCTTGTTGGATTTGGACACCTGTAGTAATGAAATAAGAAGTTTGTCAGTTCTAGATTTCTGCCTTTCCGTAGCATAGGGAAAGAAAGCCCATCCCCCATCTTTTGGTATCGCATTCCTTCAGGTGGAGTTGGTCTCTACCTTCCTGATGTACCTTTGACACAATCAAATCAGTAGTCCTCTCCCATCCTGATCCTCCCACACTGTGACATCACCATTATTTAGCCCGGCCCACTTATCAGCTACTATAAACTACTGTAAAACTTGCTGTGGAACTGTATTCCGTTAACTATTTCCATCCGGAGCAAAACCATCATTGTATCCAGGCATTTTTCCAGCAAGACAGCAAAGTCCGTTGAGCACACACAGAATATCCTACCGTTGAGCACACACAGAATACCCTACATTTGTTTCGGTAAGTTAAGTACTTAAGTACCTAGACTGCATAAAACTATCTTCCCACAATTCAGCGCAAAAGTATAAAAACGTATTTTTCCTTTTGTTCTCTGCTTCTGCATTATGTTACTGCAAATGTATTTTTAGTTATTTACAAGTGTTGTGATCCAGTTTGTTGGTCGCCGACTACCCTGTTGCAGTGTGTGCATGTAGGTGTTTGAGAAGTATTTCTGTCTGCATGTGTGCGAATGAATGCATGCCTGAAAGCAGTAAGTAGATCTGTGCGCATGTAGAGCAGGATGCGTCAGTGAAACCAGTGTGTGTGTGTGTGTGTGTGTGTGTGTGTGTTTTTCTGAATGCAGAACTCAGGATGAATGTGTGTGCCTGAAAAAGAGCTGTGCATGCTTGTGTGTGAGACGGTTACCGATGCATGACAGAATGAACTGTGTGTGTGTGAGAAAGCAGAATGTCTGCGTGTCTGAGTATGAGAGATGGGTGTGTGTGTGTCATGTATGTGGCAATCTATTTAGGGTGCCAGCAAAAGGAACATACTTTTTTTTCTTCTTCCCATAAATGATGGAGCAGGGGGATGTAGACTAACTGTAATAAGCCAACTGCTTACAATGCATCAAACAGCTTATTGCTGTGGAGTCCATTTTTTTTTGCCTTTGATTCTTGCTGAGGGGTCATGGTGCTGCTGTTAAACGGCAGAGCAGAGGGCTGTACATCTAAGTGTAATAAGCCGATCGCTTACAGTGTATCGATCGGCTTATTATTGTGGCGTCTTTTTTTTTTTTTTTTTTTAATATAAATTTTAAACAATGGGTACCTGGGTAGTTTAATAACACAAGGGGTTGGGATTCATAGACAAATACAGCAGAGCAAAGTGCTGATAAGCTCATGTACTGGCTATGTGAAGAGTATGGGTGATTCTAAAGCAATGAGTAATAAGCATCTTTTTAGCTCGGAGCTACCCAGTGCAGGCAACTCTCAAATACTGGTGCGCTACACTATAAATCCCAGTCCTTAATGAAAGGAAAAATAGCGCAAGGGATTTTTAAGAGATTTTTGTGAGGTTAATTATCATTGATTTGCTGAACTGTCGGATTTGTTTTATTGTGGGTTATTTATCTATAATGGTTTAATTTTGCTGTATTATAGCAGGATATTTAATTTGGGTACTGAGAAGTTTAAAATCCTTCTCACCTTCAGGGCCATAGCCAAAATGTTTGGAATTGTATGCCACTTTCCAGAATTTCACTTTTTCCTCACAAGTGTAGCACCCCCCCCCCCCAAAAAAAATCCTGTAATTTAGCTAGCCAGGCATTATGACAATTTAACAAAATAGATAACTATAAAACATGATAAATACACATTAGAAAGTACATACGAATACACATGCCTATATCTGCCTACTCCCAGCATGACATTCATTCTTGCAATGTTTAATTTCTAATTGAACTACCATCAGAGAAGGCAGACAGGACCATTAACATCTATTCTAAAGGATGCTACCCAGAGACTGCAATGCCCCCTTACTACATGGTAGTTAGCAGCAGTGGAATATGAACTCAAGTGCCTTGAATTTAGAATACACAGACTTCTTGGTCATCCCATGTCAAGGGTGAGCATGCAGATTGTGAAGCCACTGATATTATTATTCAGTCACAGCCACTGCTCGATACCAGATTACTGGGGGGGGGGGTGTCAGACATACCTCCTCACATGTGAGGGAATGTAGAAAACTGAAAAACATGATACTGAGAGGTTACCTGTTTATGACAATGACAGACTCTCAAGTAGCAAACAGCAACCACAGCCCTGGGAACTTGGCACCAATGTCATTTTAAGTAGGGTAAAAGAGGGTATTGGTCAAGGTACACTGCACAATGTGAAGTTGAGAAAACAGTTATTGTTTAACGGTGCTGGTGGTTAGGGAGGGAAAAGATTAATACAAATATGCTGAAGTACCTGTGTTTTTAGTTTGCTTTGATTTCATCCAATACAAAGCATTATGTGAAAGAAATTTAAGTAATAGTGACTCTGTTCTGAATGAGTTAAGTTTTTCCATGCGTCAATACAACTTTTCACCATGTTTAGTGGCAGATAGATTTAGTGTTTTTACTGCAGGCCTGAGGATAGAGTTTCCAAAACTAGACCAGGAATCGGTGTAACTTTTAAAGTAATATTCCCCATTATAAATTTTCTGTTCTAATAACTTACTTTTCTAGAAGCATAAACTACCTTAAATAATGACCACCCGATTGCAATTTATATTTGCTTAGTCTTAAAAAACAGGAATCATATTAAGGATGTTGAGCAAAGCTATTGCTATGGTCTGATCTTATCTGGGATTTACAATGGCATCTGGCAGTTTATTGAAGTGTTTTAAGGCTATGAATAGAGGATTTCGTTTATGTATTGGTAACATGCTTCCTTAGGAAGTCCTGGGTTTGATTCTATCCATCTTCAAGTGGCTGTGGGGTGACTGAAAAAGTCAGTTCACTAGAGTGCTTTTATGTCAAGCCAGAAACAGGCTCTTGTATCGAGTAGGTTTAACTAGTTAAGAAATAAAGAAGGTACTACTATTAAGAAGCTGAAGGAAAGTTACATGCTTGAAAGAAAATCTACAATATTTTAAGTAAGTTTTCACACTGAATTTGCCGATAGTCTTGTTTTCTCATCTCATAAAAGGAGACCGTTTACACTTTTACCTAAAGTGAGTTATTGTGGGGTCTTCTGAATTAATGGCCACTGCTGTCTGATAGAAAATCCACTGGTTAAGAGGTGGGATCTCAAAAAGCATGTGTCAAATTTGTAGAAGCAGATTCTGCCTTCCTTATTTATGTATTAAAAATATGTTGATTTTTAGGAGTGTTTTGTGGCTTTGATGAATGATGTGTCTGTAGTGTAAAAACTGCTATGACATTCAAATCCTACCAAACATAAAAAATGTGGGAGGCGCATTGTGGTAGTATAAGGGGATATATACCCAAAATACAACACACACTTCTTATGTAGAATTTGAAGCCCCTTTCCAATACTTCCACCAAATAATTAAATTAGCTCTTAGACTGCCTTTGCCAGTGAAAAAACAGTATGCCAGCTCTCAGAGTTCTGTTGATTTAAAATATGTAATTTTGCACTGGCTAGTTAAAGAATCGAAGTATCCAAAATGTATCAATTGTCTATTTCTTCTGCCTTTTCTGAGTATTTCCCCAGACACAGATTTATTTCCTGCAAAGTGAGTGGGGTGGGCAGGGTTCTAAGAGGAAGGTAGCTGGACATATTTTTCGTTATAAAAAAAGAGAAAATGTATGCGCTAGGTGTATGTCACTGTAATGAGCATGTCTGCTGGGGATCACAGACTGTATTCACACATTCTATACTTGGTCATAGCCAAAAGGTCAATAAGAGCTTTTGCTTGGCAGATTAAGCTTTGTGAAATGTGCCATACAGTACATGAGCTCCTCAGCTATTTCCTGGCCAATTTCACACAAATCAAAGAAAATGACCTCTCTTGAATGCTGTGGCTTCATTTTTCCAAAGTACAGGAATACATGGCTCACAACACATGCATCAATCAGAATTACATCATAGTGGGTGGACAACATACTTAGCTTAGCATATGTAAGCGTAAAAGCAGAGTTCTGATGACTTAACCTACAAATGTTCGTATTGTTACAAAATATCTGCTTATGCTGGCACACACAATTTAGCATAAAACAGTCCATACAAATATTCTGTTACACACAGCCAGGCATACACACAGCATTCCTCAAATAGAGTTTTAGCAAGTCTCCTAAATGATATGTCTTTATACCACCATCAGAGGCTGAATGGAGTATTAAAACAAGGACAGTCCATAGTGCAGTGTATACAACTTTTTAACTCAGATATGGTATTTTATTTATTCAACCTGCTTTGCAACTTGATAGGTGCTGTAATAAAGAAGCATGTGTAGATGTAGGTTCTTCAAAAAAAAAAAAAGAAAGAAAGGGTGGCAATTTGTTGAATAAGCTGTACATTTTTCAAAAGGACATGCAATAACCAAGTTTGTCTAGAAGCTCTGAATTCAGAATTCTAGTCCTTGAGAAATATTTATTTTCCCTTTGTAACAGGTCCTTATGTCCATTACTTCTAACCAAAATTATCCTGTCGGTATGTGTGGATTTCAAATACACTAATTTCAGTTGTATTTCCATGTAAGAATATACCATTCAGTCTGGTCTGGCAGTCTAGTATAGAGAATTAAGGTTAAGTGCTACTAGCAAGCTTTATCCTGTAATCCAGGGTTTGAATCCCTTTGTCTGGCAGTTGACTCTGAACAAGTCACTTAACCAGACTGTGATCTCACAGGGCAGTGCTGCAAAGTTAACAAACGAATAAAATAAATATTCAGCTCCTGAAAGTAAGAACAACAGTGTCTGCAAAAAAGAGCACAGCTTAATTTTACATTTTTTTGCTTTTCCTAGTGAGATTTAAAATTATGTTAAGAACTATACCCAAGTTTTGGGAAGTACAAGTGGGGATATAATATTTACATACATTAAATCAGTACATTACCATGAAACTGCACAATTATAAAGTTGATAAGTTTTAATATTTTTGCCTGTACTGTCTTAAGTCAACTGTTAAAGGCAAACAGTGATTTTGATAGCTTTATTAGGAGTTGCTTCTTTCCAGGAATTCTTATCTAATTACATGACTTGCTGAACCAAAGTATATAAGTGGAAATAAGATAGTGGGGGAATCAAACCTACAGCTATAGGATGAAGACTGTTAGCTGCTCATTGCCTTAATTCCCTTTATTATACAACCAGCTTCTTCTTTCGGCTTTTCCCGGTTAGGGGGTTGCCACAACAGATCACCTGTCTGCTCATGATTGGCAGTGGAGTTTTACGGTGTCGAGTTGCCAGCCCGGCGCCCAACCTTCTACAGAAGGCACACACACACACGCACTCATGCCTAGGGCCAATTTAGAGTGTCCAATTCACCTACCGCATGTCTTTGGGATGTGGGAGGAAACCAGAGCAGCCGGAAGAAACCCACGCGACCACAGGAAGGACATGCAGACGCCGCACAGAAGGCACCCCTGCCAAGGATCGAAACAGAGAACCTCTTGCTGTGAGGCAGCAACACTAACTGCAGCGCCACCCAACAACCAGCTAATAGAAAATATTCATCTTCTACTGAAAGTGCATTTTCAATCGCAGACATTTAGTCAAGACCTCAATTTTCAAACCCCTTCAGCCAAAACATCTAAATGTTTAATCTCACAATAGTCTGAAAACCTTATACCACATTAACCTCCACAGGCCTGCACTGCATTTTATGAAGGTTGGATTCTAACACTGACAGCTTTTAGTAACTATCCCATTACAGCACTAATCTGGAACTAATATTCTTTGGAAAAAAAAATGTAGTCCTCTTAATTGTCAGTATACCAATACTACTTCTAAAAGTTTCAATGTCTTCTGATCCAGTATACATACTGTTAGACTGTGAGCCTCAGTTCTAAAATGTACAATTGCAATTGACAGTTGATACTTATCACTGGTGTCCCCTCAGGGTTCTGTAGTGGAACTAGTTCTTTTTTGTATTTTTTTTTGCCGCAGGTCCAGAATGCAAAACTAAAGGCACATGGGATGAAAGTGAGTACACATAATACAGTTTAATGGTAACAACTGGGGGAAGTTAGAAGATGAAAACTTTTAGTTATGTACTTACCATAACTTTAGATGTATGGGATCCATCTCGCCTACATTCTGTACTGATGGGTTCGGAGCCGATCCTCGGCTCCGACTCTGCATGCTATACTATAGAACGAAGTCTCTTATTGGCTGAGCTATCCCACATCCCAGGATGCACCACCACTGCTTCCCCAGATCTTGTTTGTCCGCACACATGCACACACACACAGACTGTTGATATAATATTGCCAGGTGTTTCAAGATGAAACAGCTAAACTCGAACCGTCCAGTCTCTTCTGATCTCCAAGGCAGGGGGAAGGAGGGTGGGTTATTAGGAATGTAGGCGAGATGGATCCCATACATCTAAAGTTATGGTAAGTACATAACTAAAAGATGTTATGTGATCCTATCTTGCCTACATTCTGTACTGATGGGACAGCGTCCCTAGCACCTGATTCCTGGGTGGCTCACTGGAAAACACTCCTGAGAACTGTGGAACCGAAGGAAGCTCACCCCCGAGATGCCACGTCCAATTTGTAATGAGAAATGAAGGTGTGAGGAGAAGACCATGTAGCCGCAGCACAAATGTCACTAATGGCAAGCTTAGAATGAAAAGCTGCCGAAGTAGCCATAGCCCTGGTAGAATGAGCTTTCACTGTGGTTGTAAGCTCTTTATTAGAAATGAAGTATGACTGATACAGTCTCTGATCCACTTGGCAATAGTGACTTTCGTGATGGCTTTGCCCAATTTATTGTCCGAAAAGGACACAAACAACTGATCTGTTTTCCATGTTTGGTGTGTCCTATCCAAATAGAAGCGCAATTGTCTGTGAACATCCAAGGTGTGAAAGATGTATTCCGCTCTATTCGTGTACTTTGGGAAGAAAACTGGAAATTCCAATGACTGTTGCAGACAAAAACTAGAACAAACCTTAGGAACAAAGGATGGATTCGGTCTGAGGGATACTTTATCCTTGTGAAAAACCAGGTATGGTGGTTTGACACATAGGGCTTGAAGTTCCGAAACTCTTCTGGCTGATGTAATTGCAACTAAGAAAGCAGTCTTCCAAGAAAGAAATTTCAAGTCACAAGTTGCTGCCGGTTCAAAGGGGGAAGAGGTCAAAGCACCTAACACAACATTAAGGTCCAACGGTGGAGCGGGATGAGATATCGGGTGCCGAAGCAGCCCAGCACCTTTCATGAAGGCTTTACACAACTTGTTGCTCATCAAAGGTGGTTCTATGCTCTCATGAAAATTGGAAATAGCTGCCAATTGAACCTTGATGGTAGAGACCGAAGAACCTTGATTGAACAGAGAAGCTAAAAACTTCAGAACCTCTGACACCAGGACAGTTATGGGATCTAATCCCCGGAGTTGGGCCCAAATAGCAAATCTCTTCCATTTGCTGTTATACATTTTCTTAGTAGAAGTCTTATGGGCCGAGGACAAGATATGTATGACTTCCGGGTCCAAAGCATGGCTCCTGACTATGGTCGGAAGAGGAGGAGCCAAGCTGTTAACCTCAACGAGTGGAGGGACTGATGAAGCTGTCCCGACTGATGGGTCAAGAGATCCGGAACTTGGTCCAGGAACCATGGACCGTCCAGTGCATATTTCCGAAGAAAGGGAAACCAGACTTGACGAGGCCAGTATGGGGCAACTAAAATCATTTTGCTCTCCAAGCGAATCGCCTTCTGGATCACCTTGGGAAGAAGGGGAACCGGTGGAAAGGAGTATAGCAGGCTGGTGGGCCAAGCTTGGACTAGGGCGTCGTAATCTCCCCCGGAACTGGGGTGAGAGAGAAGAACTGTTGGCATTTCGTGTTGAGGGGGGTTGCGAAAAGGTCGCAACAAGGAGTTCCCCATCTTCTGAAAATCTGAGTTGCCACTCTGTCGTTCAGAGACCACTCGTGAGGGGAGAGAATAGTTCTGCTCAGTCTGTCGGCTATCACATTGGATCTCCCAGGAATGTGTGTTGCTACCAGAAAACGTTTGGTTGCAATCGCCCAATCCCATACTTTCATGGCCTCTCTGCAAAGGGGGTAGGATCTGGTCCCTCCCTGCTTGTTCAGGTACCAGACTACTGACATGTTGTTGGACTGAATGGCAATCATGCCCGGGGGGAGGTAATCGTGTAGTGCTTGCAGAGATAGAAGCACCGCCCTCATTTCTAGTATGTTGATGTGGAGGAGACTCTCGTCGGAATGCCACTTGCCCTGAACTGACCTGCCCAGGTAATGTCCCCCCCACCCCATCTGGGAGGCGTCCGTAGTCAATGTGGCCACTGGAGGTGGTGGAACGAAGGGTCGCCCCTGATCCAGGTTGGAGGAAAGAAGCCACCAACGAAGGTCCTGTTTGCACGTCTCTGTGATCAGAATGAGATGACAGAGGGAGATCCAAGACCACTGGACTGACAGGAGCCACTGGAGAATCCTCATATGTAATCTTGCCAAGGGGACTAGGAGAACGGTGGCCGACATGGAACCTAACAGTTATAGGACCATCCTGGCTGGGGCTCGGCGTTTGAGAAGCAAGGCTCGAACTTGAGATTGTAATGTTTTTATCCTCTCTGTAGGAAGATAGACCCGCATTTGCTTTGAGTCTATCTCTACTCCGCTAAACCGTATGCGCTGAGATGGCAGCAACACAGACTTTGCCCAATTGAAGGTGATTCCTAGGGAGTTGCCTAGAGATATAGTGGCTGCTAGGTTTTGTAAGAGTAGACGCCTGGAGGTGGCAGTTAGGAGCCAGTCGTCTAGGTATGGAAACACCTGGAATCCTAGACTTCTCAGGTGAGCAGTCACCACCGCCAAACATTTGGTTAACACCCTGGGGGCTGTGGTGAGACCAAAGGGCAGTGCACGGAACTGAAAATGACTGTCTCCCAGGCTGAAGCGCAAGTGTCTCCTGGACGCCTGATCTATCAGGATGTGATAATAGGCGTCCTTGAGATCTATGGAGCACATCCAAACACCTTTCTCCAGCAGCGGGAGAATGGATTTCAAGGTGACCATCCAGAACTTGGACTTCTTGACTGATCGATTTAGCTTGCTGAGATCCAAAATGGGCCTCAAGTCCCCGGTCTTTTTTGGCACCAAAAAGAAACTTGAGTAAGTCCCTAATCTGGTCTGGCCTACGGGGACCGGTTGGATGACTCCTTTTTGAAGCAGCTTTGAGATTTCGATGGCTGCAAGATCCCGTTGACTGGGTGGTGGGTCCGGGATTTTTCGGGATGGTGGGGGGGGGGGGGTTGAGAAAAGGGGATGTTGTAACTTCCGGTGATGATTCGGAGCACCCATCGGTCCTGAGTGATATTCTCCCAGGCCTTTAGGTGCTTCGAAAAATGACCCCCGACTGGCTCCGGAGCTGCACAGTCGGGCAATCCTTCAGGGATGCTGGAAGGTTGAGGAGCCACGAAAGGACTCACGATCTCCAGTGTTGCAGGGGCCTCCGCCGCCTCTGGGACGGAGTCTTCCTGAAAAATTTCCCCCTCCTCTGCCTCTAGAAGGGGGAATCGCCCTGCTGTGAAGAGTAAGTCTTTTGAGATTTACGGAACCACATTTTCTCCCCTCTTCTAGCCTTGGGATAAGGCCTGAAGGGAGTGGAAAACCGTGCCCCCTACAGCAGTCAAAGTCTTACCCTCTTGTTCACAGCGAGTCAAGGTGTCCTTTACCTTGGGTCCAAACAAAGAGGACCCATCAAAGGGAGCGTTGGCAAAGGAAGACTTGAAGGCTTCCGCAAAATGACACAGGCGAAGCCAAGCTTGTCTCCGTAGAGCAACACCTGTTCCCGCCGCTCTACTCGCCCTTTCGGCTGCATACGAAATGAGCCTCATGGACGAGTTCGATATCAATGATAGGGTAGCCAACTGAGAGCTAACCGTCTGGGCCAACTGCTCAGGTAGGTTACCAGAGAGGGTATCTGAAAGTTCCTTGACCAGATCCCTCTGAAGTCTGGTGAAGTGAGTCAGATAATTCAGAGACCTTAAAGTAAAGGCTGCTGAAGTAAGGGTGCGCTTCCCGTACCGATCCATGCTCCTGGACTCTTTACTAGGAGGATGGATGGACGTCAAAGCCTCTGCCACATCTTGTTGGGTAGCAGATGCCACCACCAGGGCATCTACAGCCACACCTTTGGAGAGGAAATCCTTTTCGGGGGGGCTGAAAGAAATTTATTAGGGCGAGCTGGCACCGGTTCCACAGAATCCAGGTGCTCCCACGCCCTTCGAGAGATCAAATCCAGAAGCTCATCGAAGGGTGGAGACACCCAGGAGGCGGCGGGCTGAGCCCCGAAGGCCTTGAGGAATACCGACTCCTCAGCGGAAGGGGGTTTGGACTGCCAGTCGCCTCGTTGCTTCAGGATTTCCAAAATGTCCACAAAGGAGACATCATCCGAGGACTACTTGGGGGACCCCTTCACATCATAGAGGTCGGTGTCAGAGGTGAGAGAATCATCAGGGGAGTCGACGTGCTTCCTCTTGCACTGTCTCTTCCTTGGAGGTTTCTCCGAAGACGTTTCGGAGGGACCTTCAGGAAGGGGGGGACCCCCAATGGGGGTGACCTCAGGCCCCAGGGCTCCGCTGTCTTGAGACAGGGGGACTACAAAGGAACCAGTCTCCGTGCCAAGGGAAGGTGCCGGTGAGACGGTGGAGGTGGCCAAAGAAGATTTGGCCAAAGCACTCCTCATGGCCCTGAAGGCCGGACCCCCAGAGTCCTGGGAAGGTCCGACCCCCAAGGCCACAACAGTAGACGGCACTCCCGCAGCCGACGCACTGAGAGGGAGGCTCGGAACCGAAAACATCGGTCCCGAAGCGTCACCCCGGGGCTGACTGAGGAGGTCCGTGTACCGAACTCCGACCCGAAGGTCGGGGTTGGAGTAAGGGTCGGAGCAGACCCGAAAACCTCCATCGGCTCCACCAGCACCGACTCCAACGGTGCCGAGGCTGTTGGAGGAGGAACCAAGACAACAGGGTGGGCAATCGGCTCCGGAGCCGACTGGGCTGGAGCCGAAACCAACTTTTGGAAGACAGGAGACTGAAACAGCCTTTGAAGTACCCTGTCAATGTCCGAATCCGACATACTCGAAGACCGAGAAGAGATCGAATGGGTTCGAATAGACTTCTCCACCAGTTCGGAAGGACTGGGGGACCGGCTCCGAATCGTCTCGATAAATATCGGTGCCGAGGGAGACTCCACAACCATTGCAATTTCCCTCGGAGCTGAAGTGGACTTCGGCGCCGAAGGGGAAGAGTCTGAGCGGGCAACTCTCATCGGCTCCGAAGACAGTGGAGCCGATGAAGGTGACCCGCCTCTCGGCTCTAGCCGCCGGCTCAAGCCAGAGGAGTCTAGGCTGGAGGCATCGAGGCAGACCGTTCGCCTCGGCCGAAGTCCGTGGAGCCGATGGAGAAGCCTGCCGAGATTTCTTTGTGGCCGGTTCCGACGGGCTGGTCGGAGCCGACGATTTCTTTTTCTTCGAAGGTGAAGAGGAAGAAGATAAAGCCTCCTCAAAAGAAGGTGTAATAAGCCCTTTTAAAATCAATTTGTTTTTCCTCTCTTGGAGGACTCGGGAGGAAAACGCATGACAAACGCTGCACGACTCCTGAAGATGTTTAGGGCCTAAACAATACACACAAAGAGTGATCGTCCGTTATGGACATTTTGTAACTGCATTTAGAGCATTTTTTGAACCTAGATGGTCTGTGCTCTTTAGACATGTTGACACACAATCACTACACAAAAAAGAAACTTTAGTCACAAAACTTTCTTAAAGATGATGAGAATTAGGGCAAGACCCCTCTAACATAAAACGGGATACTTGACCAACTATAAAAATACCACAAGACTCGCACTAAATATTTAAATCACGACCGAGGGCAAGGCCCCTCTAACTTAAACGGGATCCTTTCCCTCAAATTAAAGATAAATTTTACCACAAAATTTAACTCAAACTCAGTCACACAACAACGATAGCTGTTAAAACAGCTTTTGGGTTGATTATCAAAAAATTCCTGACAGAAATTTCTTAAGAAATAAGCACTTAGCTCAGCCAAGTCCGAGACCACGTCTTTGCTTGTAAAGCGGCAAACGAGATCTGGGGAAGCAGTGGTGGTGCATCCTGGGATGTGGGATAGCTCAGCCAATAAAAGACTTCGTTCTATAGTATAGCGTGCCGAGGATTGGCTCCGAACCCATCAGTACAGAATGTAGGCGAGATAGGATCACATAACATCTGAGATTTTTTGTTGTTTTTAGAATGGAAAATAGTGGAACAAACTAAGGCAGGTGGAAGACCAAGCTAAAAACCAGTATACTTTAGTGTACAAACGTTTAGCGCTTTTGTCCTTGGTACTATAGGGCTTCTTCAGAACACAATATTTCAAGAACACAAACTATTTATACCCCCTCCACATAAGCACAAATAATGATCATTAAAATCAATGAATTACCATGGTGACAAATTACCAAACTCCTTAAGGCAAAGAATCAGAACCATGAATCCTACTATACAATTAAGATAAAAAAATGCATTTTGAATCATCTAAACACCTAAAAATAATAATAATTTATTAAACTAAAAATACGGGGAAACTAAATTGTGAATTTTATTTTAGGAATGCTGACAACAGAAATGGTGCTGTGAAACCTGTTCTGAAACCTGTTCTTAAAAGGCAGAGTGTGTTTAACCCCCCCCCCCCCCCACTGCATCCATTTGTCATTTTGTTTGAAAGATTGTGTGAATCTGATCCTAGAATTCCTTTTAAAATTTATAAGAAGTGATTCTGCCATAACTTGGCCCTTGATCAAAGGATTGTATGGAAAGAAATTGCCCAGAACGAAACAACTTAGGTTAATGAAGTCAGATAAAGGTGGGGGCCTGGTGGTCATGGACACTAATGACTACATTGGTAGAATGTTGGGTATTCTGATACCTAATGAGGTGTCGATTAATGAAGTGAATATAGTGTATTGAAATATTGACCTGACATTGAACGGAATGCCAATTGAGAATTTGATTTCTTTGGAGGAGTTTGAGTTTTTGATGGTCCATAACCCCAGGACCCCCATCATATTTGGGATACCAAACATCCATAAAAATCTGTTAGATCCACTGATACATGCCCTATTGTTGACGCTAAGGTGTCAAAAAAACTTTTTGGCTGGCTAAGTACATTGATTTTCATACTGAAAATATTTTGAGAACATCTGTCTTTTGAAAGACTCATGGGACTTCTTGATGGAGATTTTGAATGACAATTTTATACTGTAGCAGTCTTGTGCACCACATTTCTGTGTTTTATGTTGTTGACCACCATTTCTTCTGAGACAGTAATTTCATTAAAAGTTTTAGGTAGGTCATTTAACTTTTCTTCTTTCTCATAGTCCCTTTTATTTAGTTTATTATTTTTCAGCCAAAAAAAAAAAAGTGAAATTATCAGCTTTTAAAATGAGTCTCCCTACACACTGCAACCATTCAATGGTACCTGGCCACTGGATTCAAGTTTAAAAAACTCAATACATTTTTGGACCACTGGACTCCTTTCCAAGCATCTTAAAATCATTTTCTTTTAAGTGACATCAAGCCTTTCAGTTATTTCCATAGGATCAGCTAGTAAGACGCAAGGGCTGCATTTTACAATATTGTATCTTCTGTCATCTTTTGTTTCAAAGTTATTCTTAATTTCATTTAATTTCATAATTTTAACTTTTTACTCATTTTAAATTTACAAGTAGAATTTGTATACACCACTCATTTTAAAACAGCTTTATGCTAGAATGTTTCTAAAACAAATATACAGTTTTGTGCTTTCATTTCCAATAATGACAGCAGCTGTACATTAAAAAAAAACAAAAAAAAAAAAAAAACAGATTTTGTAGGTATATTGTACCAGATATGATAATTTCAGTCTGAATATGTCTATGTTAACTTTCAATACATCTGAATTTTGACACAGTGAGCACTACTAACAAACTGGAGAATAACTGAGCTCACAGAACTAGAGATGTTGGTAAACAGTAGTAGTGACAACTTATACAGGGGAGACAGACACAGAGTTAGCCAAGCAGGAACTAATACCACAAGGTGAGCAAGTGGGCAGGGTGGGACACAACCAGATGGGAGACAGAGGCCAAAATAGACAGACTAGTGCAGAGGCTCTGTTGAAATAGTAGATGAAGGATGGAGAAGAGCATATATTTGGTAGGGAGGAAGGCAACCTGCACACAAGTGGGAAAAACTGAATGATGAAACTGAAGGGAGAAATGTTACACATAAAAGGGATAGCGGCATGAGGCAGAAAGCAAAGAAGAGGAGAGTTGGTGTGAGGAAAGAAGGGGGGGGGTGATCATATGACCTTCAGTCACAAATGGAATCAGGAGTAGAGGCAAGTGAGGAAGGAGAGACTGCATTTCTAGAACCCAGTCTCAGGGCTTAGACTGAGTAACTGTGGGAACAGGTAGCCAAAGTGATCATCAAGGAGGTGGGGACGGGTGGACCCATGTTGCAGTGCATCTAGTCCACAGTGATTTGTGATATGAGGCAGCTAAAGTGGTAGTAAACAGGAAGATGGAAGAAAGAAATACCAGGAGGTTACTGGTAACATTTTCAGAACTGTTACCTGCACCATCAGCCAGCACACAGAGGAATGAGAGGATAGGGGAGTATAAGGTGAAAATTAGGAGTACATTTTGGGCCTACAAGAGCTAGGTGTTGGGGAGGAGATGGAAGCACAGTATACCAGAATAGCCAAAGGGTTAACATAGATAGTACGGGATACAGAGGCTAAAGCTGAAAGTGAGTTATCAGAAGAGATCAAGAAAGGGGGACACAAGCCTTTTATGAAAATAGCAGGAAAAAGGGAGAGACAAACTGTCCACTGAGCAAAGATGACAGGGGAGATCACATAAGAATTGGAAAAAGCTGAAACACTGAATGAAAACTTTGCTTCAGTCTTTACAAAGGAAAGCAAGCAGAGGGTGCTATACTGGAAGGAAGTCAGAGTGGAATGGGAAGAGCATTGGACAGACACCAGTATAGAGGGGGGAGTCTAAATTGAAACTGGCTGCCATTAGGGAGGGGAAAGAAGAGCCATATGGGCAGTCTACCAGAGACCTCAGAAATCTGGCCAGTGTGTTTGCAGAAGTGCAAGGTCATGGAAATAAAACAAGTGTAGTATCCTTGTATGGAATGGGGGGGCAGAAAAAATCTGGGGAACTACAACCAACTGCTGAATGACTATTTTGATCTTCACTTTTTTTTTTTTTGTGTCTCCCTATCTGACCCTTTAGAAATCTGGCAACCCTGGCTATACATCTAACTGTAATAAGCTGATCGCTTACAATGTATCAATTGGCTTATTACTGTGGAGTCCATTTTTTTTTTTTTTTTTTTGGCATTTGCTTCTTGCTGAGGGGTCATGGTCCTGCCATTTAATGGCAGAGCAGACGGCTGTACATGGAGCTGTCTACCTGCACAATGTGGTTTCAGTCAGCCAGTTGGCCACCCATCGTACGACATAGGGGGTCTATGCCTAATTTACGGAGTTTATCTATGATTCCAGAGTGGGGGAATGGTGTCAAGGGCCTTGGCAAGGTCTAGATAGGCTGTGTGAACCACCTTTACCCTAGTCCACGGCTCTGGTGACTGCCTCAAAGAAGCCAATCAGGTTTAGGAGGCATGATCTACCTTTCACAAACCCAAATGGGTGATGTCCAGAGTTTGAAGGTTTCCTGTGTCGTTTTGTATGTTCCATGATGATACGTTTCATGGCTTTGCAGATCAGGCTCGTCAGGCTAATGAGGCAGTAGTTCCCCATATCTGTAGTGCCTCCCCCCTTCTGGATTTTAATAACAGTAGCTGTGCGTCATTCAGTAGGCACAAAGCCTGAAGTGAGGCTAGTATTAAACACGGTACTTAGGTGGGATGCCAGTTCATTTTGTAGTTTGTGCAGAATACAGCCTGGGATGTTATCTGGTCCCATGGACGCTGTATTCTTGGATTTGGATAGTGCGGTTTTAACCTGTGTGTCTGTGATTACAGAGACTTTGTATTCTTCCATTATTGACATATGCCCTTTAGGGGGTGAGGGGGGAAAGTTAGCACTGAATGTACCTGTCAGGATGTAGGCAATATCAATTGTGCTGTACCTAAAGCAGATCTGACTGTTGCCATTAAGATTCTTGACATAACTATAGAATGCCTGGTGGTCGTCTTTACAAGCGGTGGTGATTTTGTTTATGCAATTAGCTTTGGAGGATTTTATGAGGGATCTCAGCTTCTTGCTGAGGCTGACAAGGGATTTTACTCTTTTTTGCAAATGTTTCTTTCTTCTGTTGTAGAGTTTATTTATTGCAGGGGACCACCAGATTAGTTTCCCTTTTTTGGAGGACAGCATCTTTGTTATATTTGGGATGGCACAATCCATGCACTCTTCTATGGAAAACCTGTTGCAAGAACATTTTGACATGAGATTGCATTGAAAGAGGAGGCTCCACAGACAGACATTCTCAAATGGTTGATAAATGAACCCTGACAGAGGATTAAGAAAAGGCATAGGATAGTAACTCAAACAAATATTGTAAACCTAGAGAACTACCACCCCTGAATGGGTGCTGGTTACGTTGTTGGCACTAACTAGAAAACCTTTTCCATTTGCTAATATATGGTTTTATAGTAACAGGCTTTATTGCCTCCATTAGTACCTGCTGTGTGTCCCCAGTAAACAGGTGCCTAAAAAAAAGTTACAACTGCATCATCCAGGCAGTCATTTGAAGCTAACTGATGCTGGGGTGTATCAATCACTCCAGCTCTTGTGTGAGTAGGTCCAGTTTGTGAGGAAGCTTGTGGTAATTGCCATTGACCATTTCCAAAGGAAGGGAGAACCATGTTTGCCTGGACCAGAAGGGAGTCAACACCACCATGATCTTGGAGGATTCCTTCTGAATGTTTTCAGTTACCTTACACTACTTTTAAAATGACAGGAAAAAAACAAGTGATCCATTTAAATGTAAGTTACAGTCTCGAGATAGTTCATTACAAGTCAACACTCCTAAATTTCCTGGAGATAAAAATAACAAAGCATTGACAAAGTGTACAAAATGGAAGCTTTTTTCCACAAGGGAAATTATTTTCACAGCAAAGGGAAGCACCAGCCCATCACTAATCCCTAAATGCATAAGAGTGTACTCTTCAGCACAAAAAAAAATCCTTGTGTGTGTCAGAGTATCGTAGAATGCCCAGATTTTTGTTGCAACTTTTTGGTCTGTTCCTCAGAAAATGTCTGTTTTTCTGGCAAAAAAGTGTTATGATCTAAGGAAGGAAGTCACTAAATAATGACTTATATTTGCATTTCATACTTCAGATCCTTCAGAAAATGTATGCTACAACAGTTACTCTATCAACTTTCTAAGTTCACAAGAACAATAATTATAATATGTCCCTGTTTTTAAGCCTTTGTTTCCCCATTTGGATGGGATTTGTCCATATTTCTTAAGGCAAGAGGTTGAGAGGTATGAACATCCCTTATTTTTTTTCCATTATTTTCATGTTTTTAGACAGAACTGAGGTGATGCTGATCAAACTGTAAGAAGCTCATTGCAGAATGTATTGATTGGCTTGACTTAGCAGATGTATCACCACATCATAATAATAACATTACAACTGACATTCTGTGATGAATGAAATGGACAAAATATATCCCCCGTTATGATTTTATTATAAAACGATAAAGGTACAAACTGAGACCAAATATGCCCTCCATCTGCAAATTAAAAATAAATTGTTAGACACAGGCAATGATGTATAAAAAGGCAAATGACGTTCAGTTTATTTGAAAACTTCCAGGGGCCTGGTACTAATGACATCACTGCCAAGTAAAAAACTAATGATTCTGCACATAGTCTTCTGTTAAAAATTGGTAACTGTTCCCATTTTTAATGTGTTTAAAAACAGTATGATAATTAAAACAACTTCTCATTCAAGAACAGTTGCCAATGCATTTCACATCACAATTGAAAGGAAATTATGTCATTTGATGCTCTTTTGAATTAGCTGTAGTGTGTGCATTTCAAAGTACATCAGCCACATTTATTTGATGTTTAGCAGAAGTATTTACACATTTCTCTCCTGTGTTCATAAATACATTTGACTTAGTGGTTCCATTTCCCCTACATAAAAACAATAAAACAAGGATAGTGACTGGATACCAAGTTATCACTGCAGTGATGTACAGTCTGCCATTTCATACAAAACAAATATACAGTCAGTCTCGGAATGCCTAAAGTGGTCTGTCCAAGTTATGCACACCAAGTATGCCATTTTCCATGGCATTCAAGTAAAAGTGAATTGCTTTTCTTTCATCTCTGAATAAGTTACATTCCAGTTTTTAAGCAAAAGCAGGTTCATAGCTTCATAAGTGTGCAATAGCCTTTACAAGCCTAGCACATAGAAGTGCCCTAGCATTGTGCTGCATGAAGTTACTGCCCAGTGCCTCCAAGTACAGCCACTGGAGTGTTCCACGGGTTGAACTTTCTATTACCCATCCACTCATCAAAAAATCTGTTGAAGGACAGAGAGATGCTCTGCTTGACATGTATGGGAAATCTATTCTGGAGCATGGGTGGTCTCTGGGTGAGGTACCTGTCCCTCCAGCATGTTCTGTTGATTGTAGTCATGAGGTTGAGGTCTCTGGAGCATGAGGTGCAGTGACTGGGATTTCTTTACATGTAACATTTCTAACAGAGCTGGGTCAAACATAGCTTTGTAAGTCAAGGCAAAGATTACCTCTTAGTAGGCGATATGCGACAGACAACAGCTGCAGTCTTAGGAGTGTTTCCATGTAGGGCATGTGTTTAATGCCTAGGATGCTCTTCGTAAGGTACTTCTGTGGCTTCTCCAGCTGTTGCAGGTGTCTAGAGAGGTAAATGCCAAATGGGGCATTATACACAATGTTTGGTCAATGTTATCCCTGATGAAATTCCACATCCTTAGAACCCCAAGTCAATAAAAAAATAAATAAATTAAAAACAAAAAGCCTCTTCTTACTTTCCTGCATCCTCTTTCACTATACATTATAATAACATTCTATCTGTCACATATAACAATACTTGTTGTGTATTTTTCTAAGTACTGCCTTTTTAAAATTCATAACTATGTCTCCATTTCTAATGTATTTTAAACATATATTACATATGTATTTCTTTATGTAATTTCATTTTATTTGCATGTTATTTCCACTTTTATTTTTTATTTCCTTTAAATGTTGGAGCTTATCTCCAAGGGCCTCTACTGAAAATGGACATATATCCAGCTAGACTAGCCCGGTCAACAAACGTAAAATAAATAAAAATAAAAGTAGAGATACTCCAGCTTGTACTACTTTTGTCAATCAAATCTCATGACCCCAGATAACGTAGCCGTGATGCTATTGTCTGTAAAAATTTGCCAGTTTTCCATCAGGGTCAGAGCTAAGCATGCCTTGTATGACAGGCACAGATTACCTCTCAGCAGTCTGTAGGAAAGAGGGTATAGACATACGTTTTTGAGGTGATCTACGCAAGACATGTTTACACCCTGCACTTTTTGAGAGGAGACTATGGACATTCTAATTGCTGCATGTGCTGCAGCAGGTACATACCTAAGGGGACATTGCACTCAGTGATCCATCTGATGATGCAGGAATACACAGGAACAATGACCTTGCCGGACCTAGATGACCAACCCTTGCTTGTAAGATGAGCAACTCAGAAGGCTTTCCTTGCAATCTTATACAAATGTTGGCCAAAAGCCAGGTTACTGTCCACATGCATCCACAGATCCCAGAGTACTGTGCCCACTTTCAGATGGTTGTTATCAGTGAGGTAGTTTCCTCGGGGGACTCATTTCCACAAGGGTACCAATTATACATTTCTTGATGTTCAATTTTAAGATACAATTTTGCCACAAATAATTTTTCTGTGTTACTCCTTCCTATCAGATGTCATCATCTTGGGTAGGGGGTGCATTATGTGTATGATCCTAGTGTTTGGTTACAGGAGTACAATTGGCTAATGATTACCATGGCCTTTATAAGCCTAGCCATGCAGTTCAGCCCAACTGAGTCCCTATAATAGGTATAAACTGTCCAGATTTTGGATTCATGTTTTTGGTCTGTTCTGCTTAAAATCTGTGGGTTTTTGACAAATAACTCAGGAATGCAGTCTTTAAGTAATGACATATCGTAGAGTTTCAGATTCCATATCCTCCCAAAAATGCATCCTAACACAAATCCTATTAGTCTGTCTACTTTGTTAGTTTTTAAGAGTACTATTTATAATCTGTCGCTATATTTAGGCCTTTGTGCCCCCACTTATTTTGAGCTCTGTCCAGATTTCTTGAGCTAAGAGGTTGATAGGTATGGTCCCCCTATGTATCATGGGCATTTATTAGAGTGGTATGTTAGGAAGATACTCTGGGCCTCTATCAGAGACATGGGGGCCAGACCGGGTATGGATTTCCAATTGCCCATATATCGCTCAAGGTTACGTGTAAATGTGGATAGGGGAAGGAGCAGGATAGGAGATTGTGAGACACATCTATCTCACAAGTATGTCTTATTCATGTCACCCTTTGGGGGCATTCCAACTGTTGCATATGTCTGATCAGGTACATGTCATAGAGACCATTACACTCAATGATCTGATAAGGGCCAAAAATGGTGCGACTATGACTTCCTTTGACCTGGATGCCATGCCCTAACTTATAAGTTGGGTGACATAAGATGACGGTCTTACTATTTTGGCCACAGGTTGATCAAAGGCCATACAGGATCGGCCTTATGCCAACTGGTGCCCTAGGCAAAAGGGCTCCACGGCACCCCACCACCCAGTGTCCCCATCCTAGTCTACCTACACCAAATAAATACTGGAAAAACACCCCTACTACAGCAGCTCCTATGCCTAAGGCCGGCTATGAGGCCATGTTATTATCTAGATATCTTCCCAGATCCTTGGATACTGGGTCATCTGTTAGGGGTGTCTTATTCAAGGAGTACTTAGCCTGGGTGGCAGTTTAGCCAAAAAGCACTATATTGCACTTCTTGCCAATGGCTTTGGAACTAGTTATTTGTGGTAAACCCTCTTGTAAGATGTTTGTGTCATGGGACAATCTGTCATATCTCCCAATTATCCAGTCATCTGCAAACTTGCTCAGCCTTTACCTCTCAGAAGTATATGACAAATAGGAGTGATCTCAACATGGAGCTCTGAGGTACCTAGCTTGTGAATGGTCTTTTAGTGGATGTGGTATCAGCAATCCTGATTTCCCCGAGTCCTATCTGTCAGAAAGCTTGCAATCCAGTGAGATGTAGTGGTTTATGGCCAATTCATTGAGTTGGTCAGCTATACCCGAGTGGGATATTGTATCAAAATGCCTTAGCCAGGTCCATGTTGGTGTTACTGTGTGCACTGTTTCCCCCACATGCATTGCCTTAGTGACTTTCTTAAAAAAAAGTCCACCAGGTTAAGTAGACATAGCCTTCTCTTAACTAAGCCAAACGGAGTTGGGACCAGTGTCTTTGAACATTTCCCTGTAAATCCAGTCTGTTGCTTTGCATATTAGATTAGTCAGACTAACGTGCTTGTAGTTTCTGGGGTCATTTCATCGTTCACCTCGTAACAGTGCCTGTTGATGAGACACAAGTACGTTTGTGATGTGCCACATGTTGGCAGTGTGCATACAGCTGATCATGGCCCTATTGTTCAGCCGGGCGAGTGGTACATAAAGGTCTGTACACCTGCACATACCTGTGACTACCACATGTTTGATTTCACCTGGGTGAACATCAATTTCGGACCCGGCATTTGTCCACATGTTGCCAGTAATGACAAAGTATGCAGGTTCCTTATGTTCCATCCTGAGTTTTTTGGAATCCCTCTAGAGACATAGCAACACCGACAATGGAACCACAAATCTCAACACCTCTGAAATTGTTATAGCTGTTACTGGCATTTACCTTTTATCGTGCATAT